>NC_057801.1:290790398-290798501 GCF_018294505.1 Triticum aestivum
CCACCCATCGCCGAGCCGCCGGAGCCGCCCGCCCCGCCAGACGACCTCACCGGAGGTAGCCACACACCCCCCCTCGCCGCCGGTTTTTTGAAATAAACCACTTCGGTTTTTTTTGAAAAACCCTAGTTCGTTTTTTTATATAGATCGGTTTTATTCTTCGGTTTATTTATTTAGCGAGCGTTCGCTCGTCCGTTCGTTCTAACTAACGTGTTCGTCGTTTAGTTTCTGTTAACGAACGTTCGTTCGTTTAGCCGTTCGTCGTTTTTCTTTTTATCAGATTTATTCCGTGATTTTTCTGATCGCGATTTCTGATCCGATGTTCAAACCTGTTTATCTTTTCGCTCGTTTATCGGAATCAGGCGATTCAAGCGCCTGGAGTTTCATCTTGAAACCTTCTTTCCGAATAATCAACTCAAACAAGATTTTATCTCTGTAAAATTTTACCCTAGTTCAGATTAGTTAACGGATCGTGTTTCTTTTGCCATTTGAGTTTCGTTGCTCCGTTTGATTTGATTCTTTTTGCAAACCGGAGTTCTTAAGTTGAACTCTCCGATCAAACTCTTTTATTTGGAGTTCTACTTGTGCATATTTGATTGTTGCTTATGTATGTTATTGTTTGCTTGCGATAGAATTCCCGGAGTGCGAAGCGTGTTACTACGAGTCTCTAGGATTCACGGATCGTCAGCAAGGCAAGTAACATATTGATCATACTCTTTTCATACCCAGTTTTTATGCATTAGTTTCAATCCTCAAACATTGCATGACTAGGATGCCTTTAATATGTGGGTTTTGGGAATTTGTTGCTGAGGTAGAACCTATTGCCCTGTTTATTATCAAACCCTTAGGAGTTACTTCTACGCGTTGCTTATTTTGCCATGCTATGCTCGTAGACGTGGATTGGATTTGAGTGATTTCCATGACAGATGTGATATTGTTAAATTAATGGTTTACTTAAGGTGGCAACTTTAATACACATCTGGGTGGATTGAGGCACCTGAGGTATCCAGTGATTGCATGTTTTAGTTTTGGAAATCCCGGGGTTACCGTGTGATTCTCCTATGGACTGCCACCCAGGCTCAAAGGGAACTGAGTCTATTCATGCTAGAAACTTCCGTGTGCAGCCGCAAGCTATTATGGGCTCTAGCATAGTTGAGTAAGTTACGTGAAGCTCTTGAAGAGGTGGATCAGCAGGTAGTGGGTTTGTAGGTTTGGTATGGTCTGCCCGGAGTAGAGAGTTAATGTTTCTGAAAGACTGTGTCTCGGTCATCCGTTTCTCAAACATCATGTAGTGCGAGGAATCAGCGGAGGCGATCGAGTCTTGCAGGGAAAAGTGCGCAAACCTCTGCAGAGTGTACAATCTAATCATGGTTAGCCATGTCCCCGGTTATGGACAATTCTGAGTATCTAGTACTTGAGTATTCGCATGTATCTCAACACTTCTAATTAATCTTGTTGGGTTGTTAACTATTTTAATTGGGATCATTGAGTTGGGGTTACCTTCTCAAATGATGTTTCAACCACCATGATAGTTAAATTAAAATTTATTCCTTTGTAGTAGGAAAAAACTGGCTTTTCGCAAAACTGTAACCATAGAGCTTTCCACCAGCCAAATATGCATGTAGTGGTAGTATTATTCTGTTATTGCTCTTTTTTGTTACATTGCCAGCATATTCCATGTGCTGACTCGTTCTCGGGATGCAACGTATTATGTTGCAGACTTTTCAGACGAGGAGTAAGGTTCGTAGGTCGTAGCCGTGCAGCTCAGCTATGCCGTTGGAGTTGATGGACTCACTTTATCTTCCAAGACTTCCGCTGTTATCGCATTAGATGGCCTTGAGCCATATTATTGTAATAAGTTCTCTTTTGAGACATTCGATGTAATAAGTGTGTGATTGCTACTCTGTTATAAATCCTTCGAGTACTGTGTGTGTCAGCATTACCGATCCAGGGATGACACGGAGGCACAGAGACTTGACCATCTGAGGTCGGGTCGCTACAAGATGGTATCAGAGCACACGCTGAGTGTAGGACACGACCACTAAGATAAACCATAGGTCACTCTTCTCTTCTCATTTCTGACTCCTCTTCTTTTTCCACTCTTTAGGATGAAGGAGATGAAGAACAAGTTTGCACAACCAGATGAAGACTCACCTTTTGGACGCCACTTGAAGGAAGTCACTAGGTACTTGAATATTGGAATACCAAGCTTCACCGGGACGTACAACGCCACTCTAACAGAAGAAGAGCGCTGGATGGTTCAAGTACGAGTTCCAGGAAGAACACTCTCGCCAAATTCTAAACCCATAGAGTTTTCTTTCGAAGCACCCACTTGGAGCCTTGGCAAGAGTATGGCGGCTCATATTACCATGGGACGCATTGGAGAAATCTACAACAACGACCTTGAGGACACCACCTATCAAATATGTGGGCACCGGGATGAACAATGGGAGATGATCAGCACCAGGAAGGATAGATCTGTCGCAGCCTTTATCCAGGAGCAAAACCAGCACATTCGACGACAGGAGAACCAGATGTGCGCAGACATGATCGAGTTGAACAAGGCGAAAACTAGGATCATCGAGCTGGAGGAAGAACTTAAGTTCACACGCGATGGATATGAGGAGGAAATCAAGACCCTATTGGAGAAGAATGACGACCTAGTCAAGAAGATCGGAATTTTCATGGGAGGACCAGTTCCGAGAGAAGATGACGGAGACCCCATTTGTCCGGACAACTACATCATCATCGACGACACCGATTCAGATTCAAGTGATGATGACTACGAAGATGAAGCTGGAGCAGACATCATGGAGTCTTCCACCGATCAAAATTTCTAGATGACCACCATATAATAATAGTATTCCCCCATGTAACTAGTAGTAGTGAGCACTTTTGTGATAGTCCTAGACCGTTTTGTATGCCCTTGCTTGACTGATTGAATGAATGCTTGTGTTTGCCTCATATACATATGGGTAGTGTTTCTCCCCTAGATCTTTTTCTATTCTAATCTCTTCCATCTAAACCCATCAGATGCCTCCGAGAAGAGACCCCGATTTTGTTTTCCCACCGGAGATCACCCAGTTGATCCAGCAGTAGAATGCCTTGATGCAATTCCTAGTTCAGAACCAGGGCAATGCCAATAACAACAATGCCAACAACAACCCGCCGCCAGTGGATAACCTCGCCCGTTTCTTAAGGTTACAGCCGCCGGTGTTCTCCAGTAGCATCGAGCCAATAGTTGCAGATGACTGGCTACGTCGTATTGGAAGGGAGTTAACCACCGCAGGATGCACAGATGCTGAGAAGGTGCGTTTTGCCGCACACCAACTGGATGGACCTGCAGCAGCATGGTGGGAGAATTTCACAGCCACCTATCCTATCGACACTGTCACATGGGCTCAGTTTCAGCAGGCTTTTCGTACTGCCCATGTCTCGACTGAAGCTATGCAGATGAAGAAGCGTGAGTTTCGCAATCTACGCCAGGGGAACCGTACTGTTGGTCAGTACGTGGATGAGTTTAGCAAGTTATCACGTTATGCCCCTGATGATGTGGCCATAGATGCCGCGAAGCAGGAGAAGTTTATGGAAGGGCTGAATGATGAGATGAGTATGCAGTTGATGGTAGCAACCTTCAACAACTACCAGGAGTTGGTAGATAAGGCCCTAATGATTGAAGGAAAGCAGCAGCAGATTGAGAATCATAAGAGGAAGTATGGACAAGGGAAATACAACTCAGGAGCTCACCAGAAGCCTCGTTTAACCCCGAACTCGGGAGGACTTGTTCATAACCATGGAGGTCATAACCATGCTGGAGGAGGATCGCATAACCACAATGGTGCGAAGAACGGGAATGGGAATGGAGCCAACAATAATTAGAATCGCTCTAACCCATCTACACCCGCAAAGAGGGACTTAAGTCAAGTTGTTTGCTACAAGTGCGGGAAGACCGGGCACTATGCCAATGACTGCTCTGAAGGAAAGAATGGAAACGGAAATGGGAGCGCTGGGAAGAAGCCCAATCCATTCAACAAAGGACAAGTGAACCACGTTAACATGGAGGAAGTTGAAGAGCAGCCGGACCGGTAAGTTTTTGGTTCAGTCATTTACCGCAATTGTTCTTTTTGATACTGGTGCATCGCATTCATACATATCAAGGGGATTTGTGGAAAAGTTCAAGTTACCAACCCAAACCCTTAGGACACCCCTTTTAGTGAGCTCGCCTGGAGCAGAGTACATGGCTAGCAGTTGGTGCACCCAGATACCCGGCACACATGTATTTCCGTCTGACCTAATTATCTTGGAGTCGCAAGGATTGGATGTGATATTAGGAATGGATTGGATGTCGAAGTATGGAGGAAGTATTGACTGTGCTAGTAAGTCAATTTACCTTACCACCCCGGAGGGAAAAAGGATTAAGTATGTATCCAGGCATGTGCCTAGGAGGAGCCAAGTAAACGCCCTCACGGGAGTTGTACAGGAGGAAGTACCTGTAGTAAAGGATTTTCCGGATGTTTTCCCCGAAGAGTTACCAGGTATGCCACCGGATAGAGACATCGAGTTTTTGATAGAGCTACTGCCAGGTACAGGGCCGATATCCAAGAGACCCTATCGGATGCCAGCAAATGACCTGGAGGAAATTAAGAAGCAGATCAAAGATTTGTTGGAGAAAGGTTACATTCGTAGAAGTTCATCACCTTGGGGAGCCCCAGTACTTTTGGTGGAGAAGAAGGATAAATCCCTGAGGATGGTCGTTGATTACCGAGCTCTGAATGAAGTAACGATAAAGAACAAGTATCCCTTACCGATGATTAATGATCTGTTTGATCAGTTACAAGGAGCTAAGGTGTTTTCAAAGATTGATCTACGATCAGGATACCATCAGTTGAAGATCCGAGAGAAGGATATACCAAAGACAACGTTTACCATGCGGTATGGATTATATGAGTACACGGTCATGTCATTTGGACTGACTAACGCCCCTGCCTATTTCATGAGTATGATGAACAAGGTGTTCATGGAGTATTTGGAAAAGTTTGGTGTGGTATTTATTGATGATATTATGATATACTCGAAGAACGAAGAGGAGCATGCGGAACACTTGCGTTTGGTTCTCGAGAAACTCAGGGAACACCAGTTATACGCCAAATTCAGCAAGTGTGAGTTTTGGTTGAAAGAAGTTGGATTTCTTGGGCATGTTATATCAGGAGAGGGTATAGCAGTGGATCCCAGTAAGGTTCAGTCGGTCACTGAATGGTTGTCACCCACTTTAGTTGGCGAGATCCACAGTTTCCTTGGACTCGCAGGATATTATCGGAGATTCATTGAGAATTTTTCCAAGATTGCTAAACCAATGACTGAATTGTTAAAGAAGGATACTAAGTTCAAATGGACGGAGGATTGCGAGACAAGTTTTCAAGAGCTGAAGGAACGATTGACTACAGCCCCAGTGCTGACCTTGCCAGATATACGTAAGGAGTTTCAAGTGTATTGTGACGCCTCTCTCTTGGGACTTGGATGTGTGCTTATGCAGGAAGGAAAATTCATTTCGTATGCCTCACGACAACTGAAGCCACACGAGTTGAACTATGCCACACGTGATCTGGAGTTAGCAGCCATAGTGCATGCGCTGAAGACCTGGAGACATTATCTTATTGGAAACAGTTGTGATGTGTACACGGATCATAAGAGCTTGAAGTACATTTTCACCCAGAAGGAGTTGAACCTCAGACAGAGGAGATGGTTGGAACTTATAAAGGATTACGATATGAAGCTACACTATCATCTAGGAAAAGCCAACGTCGTAGTAGACGCTTTGAGCCGGAAAAGTTATGCTAATGTTCTTGTGAGCAAAGGAATGCCAAAAGAGCTAGCTGCGGAGATCATGGAACTTCGGTTGGAGATTGTTCCAAAAGGCTTTCTTGCAGCAATGGAGGTTCAGTCGACATTGTTGGACAAGATTCGAGAAGCTCAGAAGGAGGACAAAGAGATTGCTGAGATAAGAGAGAGGATGGGCAAAGTTAAAGCCAAAGGTTTTCGCGAGGATGATCACGATACCTTGTGGTTTGAGGACCGGATTTATGTGCCCAACAATTCGGAGATCAGGAAGTTGATACTTCAGGAGGCCCATGACTCACCATACTCGATTCATCCCGGAAACACCAAGATGTATTTGGACTTGAAGGAACGTTTCTGGTGGACTGGTATGAAGAAGGATATTGCCGAGTATGTAGCCGTATGTGATGTATGTCAGAGAGTGAAGGCAGAGCATCAGAAACCAGCAGGACTATTACAGCCTATGCCAATACCCGAATGGAAGTGGGACAAACTTGGTATGGACTTTATTACCGGATTACCCAGAACCAAGGCAGGATATGATTCTATATGGGTAGTTGTGGATCGACTAACTAAAGTAGCTCACTTCATCCCGGTGAAAACAACGTATACAAGTGCAAAGTTGGCCAAGATATATATGACCAGGATCGTATGTTTACATGGAGTTACAAGGAGCATCCTATCAGATAGAGGAACCCAGTTTACTTCAAAGTTTTGGCATCAGTTACACCAGACTTTGGGTACCCGATTGGAATTCAGTACCGCTTTTCACCCTTAGACAGATAGACAGACAGAAAGAGTCAATCAGATTCTGGAGGACATGCTAAGAGCATGTGCGCTAGATTATGGATCTAGTTGGGATGACAATTTACCATACGCGGAGTTCTCTTATAACAACAGCTACCAAGCCAGTTTGAAGATGGCACCGTTCGAAGCTCTGTATGGATGCAGATGTAGAACACCATTGATGTGGGATGAGGTAGGAGACCGTCAATTGTTTGGACCAGATTTGATCAAGGAATCAGAAGAGAAGGTTAAACTGATCAGAGACAGACTAAAGATCGCTCACTCCAGACAGAAGAGTTATGCAGATTCAAAACGCAAGGAAGTAACCTGTGAAATTGGAGACAAAACTTATTTACGAGTATCACCTTTGAGGGGAGTAAAACGTTTTGGAGTTAAGGGAAAGTTAGCCCCGAGATTTGTAGGACCGTATAGTATTTTGGGACGGATGGGAGAAGTTGCCTACAAACTGGAGTTACCTGAAGGGTTGTCAGGAGTTCACGATGTGTTTCACGTATCACAGCTGAAGAAGTGCCATGCTGAGATGGGCGATATATCATTGAATGATGCAGTACCTTTGGAGGCGATTCAGCTGGATAATAATCTGACCTATGAGGAGAAGCCAGTAAAGATTCTTGAGTTTGATAGTCGAGTCACTTGCAACAAGGTGATCAAGTTTTGCAAAGTTCAGTGGAGTCATCATACTGAGGAGGAAGCCACCTGGGAGCGAGAAGAGGTTATTCGCAAGGACCACCCGCACCTATTTTCTAGCCAACCCGAATCTCGAGGGCGAGATTCATCTTAAGGGGGTAGGTTTGTAACATCCCAAATTTCCAATTTGGCATGTTATACATAGGTCATCCATGCATATCATATTTTATTGCTTTTTCGTTTGCAATCCTCGAAATCCTAAGCAACTCAAGGACCTTCGGAGAGAGTTGGGGATTTTCCAATTTTCATATTTGAAATTTTATCAAATAGTGAACACGAGGATTTTGATTTTTAATTATTTCTCTCTGGAAAATATTTCATTTTAAAATAATAAATGAGGGGAGATAATATGACTTCTCCAAAACAATTGAAATATCGGAGGAAAAATGTTAAAATCATTATTTGGATTTTATTTGAGTTTATTCGGAATTTTATTTGCCCTAGAAAAATTTGCATGTTTTAAAAATTGCATTTTAGGGGCCAAGAAAAGTTCATCTTGTTCTAAATATTTTATTTAGACGGAGAAAACTTGTTTTGGAATTTTTAGATTTTTATTTATATTTTTTTCTAGGATTTTTCTAGTCGGCAGAAAGTTTAAAAAAAACCGCACCCGACTGGGCCAAAGGCCCAGCCGCCCGCCGCTGCGGCCTCCTGCGTGCGCGCGCGCCCCGCCGACGCCGACCAGGACTCCGGAGTCCGAGCCGGACTCCGCTGCCGCGCCTTGCCCCCTCCTCCAAGTCGCCCCGCCCCGCCCCCTTTATATAGCGCCGCCCCCGC
>NC_057801.1:290798784-290849273 GCF_018294505.1 Triticum aestivum
CAAGCCCCGCCACCCCTCGCCGAGCCGCCGGAGCCGCCCGCCCCGCCAGACGACCTCGCCGGAGGTAGCCACACCCCCCTCGCCGCCGGTTATTTTTAAATAAACCCCTTCAGTTTTTTTTTGAAAAACCCTAGTTCGTTTTTTTATATAGATCGGTTTTATTCTTCGGTTTATTTATTTAGCGAGCGTTCGCTCGTCCGTTCATTCTAATTAACGTGTTCATCGTTTAGTTTTTGTTAACGAACATTCGTTCGTTTAGCCGTTCGTCGTTTTTCTTTTTATCGGATTTATTCCGCAATTTTTCTGATCGTGATTTCTGATCCGATGTTCAAACCTGTTTATCTTTTCGCTCGTTTATCGGAATCAGGAGATTCAAGCGCCTGGAGTTTCATCTCGAAACCTTATTTCCGAATAAGCAACTCAAACAAGTTTTTATCTCTGTAAAATTTGACCCTAGTTCAGATTAGTTAACGGATCTTGTTCCTTTTGCCGTTTGAGTTTCGTTGCTCCGTTTGATTTGATTCTTTTTGCAAACCGGAGTTCTTAAGTTGAACTCTCCGGTCAAACTCTTTTATTTGGAGTTCTACTTGTGCATCTTTGATTGTTGCTTATGTATATTATTGTTTGCTTGTGATAGAATTCCCGGAGTGCGAAGCGTGTTACTACGAGTCTCTAGGATTCACGGATCGTCAACAAGGCAAGTAACATATTGATCATACTCTTTTCATACCCAGTTTTTATGCATTAGTTTCAATCCTCAAACATTGCATGACTAGGATGCCTTTAATATGTGGGTTTTGGGAATTTGTTGCTGAGGTAGAACCTATTGCCCTGTTTATTATCAAACCCTTGGGAGTTACTTCTACGCGTTGCTTATTTTGCCATGCTATGCTCGTAGACGTGGATTGGGTTTGAGTGATTTCCATGACAGATGTGAGATTGTTAAATTAATGGTTTACTTAAGCTGGCAACTTTAATACACATCTGGGTGGATTGAGGCACCTGGGGTATCCAGTGATTGCCTGTTTTATTTTTGGAAATCCCGGGGTTACCGTGTGATTCTCCTATGGACCGCCACCCAGGCTCAAAGGGAACTGAGTCTATTCATGCTAGAAACTTCCGTGTGCAGCCGCAAGCTATTATGGGCTCTAGCATAGTTGAGTAAGTTACGTGAAGCTCTTGAAGAGGTGGATCAGCAGGTAGTGGGTTTGTAGGTTTGGTATGGTCTGCCCGGAGTAGAGAGTTAATGTTTCTGAAAGACTGTGTCTCGGTCATCCGTTTCTCAAACATCATGTAGTGCGAGGAATCAGCGGAGGCGATCAAGTCTTGCGGGGAAAAGTGTGCAAACCTCTGCAGAGTGTACAATCTAATCATGGTTAGCCGTGTCCCCGGTTATGGACAATTCTGAGTATCTAGTACTTGAGTATTCGCATGTATCTCAACACTTCTAATTAATCTTGCTGGGTTGTTAACTATTTTAATTGGGATCATTGAGTTGGGGTTACCTTCTCAAATGATGTTTCAACCACCATGATAGTTAAATTAAAATATATTCCTTTGTAGTAGGGAAAAATTGGATTTTCGCAAAACTGTAACCATAGAGCTTTCCACCAGCCAAATATGCATGTAGTGCTAGTATTATTCTGTTATTGCTCTTTTGTGTTACATTGCCAGCATATTCCATGTGCTGACCCGTTCTCGGGCTGCAACGTATTATGTTGCAGACTTTTCAGGCGAGGAGTAAGGTTCATAGGTCGTTGCTGTGCAGCCCAGCTATGCCGTTGGAGTTGATGGACTCACTTTATCTTGCAAGCCTTCCGCTGTTATCGCATTAGATGGCCTTAAGCCACATTATTGTAATAAGTTCTCTTTTGAGACATTCGATGTAATAAGTGTGTGATTGCTACTCTGTTATAAATCCTTCGAGTACTGTGTGTGTCAGCATTACCGATCCAGGGATGACACGGAAGCACAGAGACTTGACCATCTGAGGTCGGGTCGCTACATGCACTGTCTTTATGTACAAATTTTGTATTTTTCCAAATTTTGGTAGAATTTTTGGGGTACCATAAGTATGGTAAATGTTCATATTGCTATAGACTGTTCTGTTTTTGACAAATTCTGTTTTTGATGCATAGTTTGCTTGTTTTGATGAAACTATCAATTTCAATCAGTGGATTAAGCCATGAAAGAGTTATATTACAGTAGCTACATTGCAAAAACAAAATATGAATTGGTTTGCCACAGTACTTAGAGTAGTGATTTGCTTTATTATACTAACGGATCTTACCGAGATTTCTGTGGATGAAGTGTCTAATCGAGGAGGTCTCGATATGAGGAAAAGGAAGAGAGGCTGGAGCTCAAGCTTGGGGATGCACAAGGCACCCCAAGTAAATATTCAAGGAGACTCAAGCGTCTAAGCTTAGGGATGCCTCAGAAGGCATCCCCTCTTTCTTCAACAAGTATCGGTATGTTTTCAGATTCATTTCGTTCATGCGATATGTGCAAGTCTTGGAGCGTCTTTTGCATTTAGTTTTCACTTTTCTTTTATGCACCATGCTGGTATGAGATAGTCCTTGGTTGATTTATAGAATGCTCATTGCACTTCACTTATATATTTTGAGTGTGGCTTTATATAATGCTTCATGTGCTTCACTTATATCATTTGAAGTTTGGATTGCCTGTTTCTCTTCACATAGAAAACCGCCATTTGTAGAATGCTCTTTTTCTTCACTTATATTTGTTAAGAGCATGGGCATATATTTTTTAGAAAGAATTGAACTCTCTTGCTTCACTTATATCTATTTAGAGAGATGACAGGAATTGGTCATTCACATGGTTAGTCATAAAATCCTACATAAGCTTGTAGATCGCTGAATATGATATGTTTGATTCCTTGCAATAGTTTTGTGATATAAAGATGGTGATATTAGAGTCATGCTAGTGGGTGGTTGTGGATTGTAGAAACACTTGTGTTGAGGTATGCAAGTCCCGTAGCATGCACGTATTGTAACCGTTGTGTGACAAATTTGAAGCATGGGGTGTTTCTTTGATTGTCTTCCTTATGAGTGGCGGTCGGGGACGAGCGATGGTCTTTTCCTACCAATCTATCCCCCTAGGGGCATGCATAGTAGTACTTTGCTTTGAGGTCTAATAAACTTTTGCAATAAGTATATGAGTTCTTTATGACTAATGTGAGTCCATGGATTATACGCACTTTTACCTTTCCGTCATTTCTAGCCTCTTCAGTACCGTGCATTGCCCTTTCTCACCTTGAGAGTTGGTGCAAACTTCGCCGGTCCATCCAAACCCCGTAATACGATACGCTCTATCACACATAAGCCTCATTATATCTTCCTCAAAATAGCCACCATACCTACCTATCATGGCATTTCCATAGCCATTCCGAGATATATTGCCATGCAACTTCCATCATCATCATATACATGACTTGAGCATTCATTGTCATATTGTCTTGCATGATCGTAAGATAGCTAGCATGATGTTTTCATGGCTTGTCCGTTTTTTGATGTCATTGCTACGCTAGATCATTGCACATCCCGGTACACCGCCGGAGGCATTCATATAGAGTCATATCTTTGTTCCAGTATCGAGTTGTAATATTGAGTTGTAAGTAAATAAAAGTGTGATGATCATCATTATAGAGCATTGCCCCATAAAAAAATTAAAAAAAGGAGAGGCCAAAGAAGCCTAAATAAAAAAAGGGGGGCCAAAGAAGCCCGCCCAAAAAAAGAAAAAAAGAAAAAGAAGAAAAGAAAAGGGGCAATGTTACTATCCTTTTACCACACTTGTGCTTCAGAGTACCACCATGTTCTTCATATATAGAGTCTCCTATGTTATCACTTTCATATACTAGTGGGAATTTTCATTATAGAACTTGGCTTGTATATTCCAACGATGGGTTCCTCAAATGCCCTAGGTCTTCATGAGCAAGCAAGTTGGATGCACACCCACTTAGTTTTCATTTTGAGCTTTCATACACTTATAGCTCTAGTGCATCCGTTGCATGGCAATCCCTACTCCTCGCATTGACATCAATTGATGGGCATCTCCATAGCCCGTTGATTAGCCACGTCGGTGTGAGACTTTCTCCCTTTTTGTCTTCTCCATATAAACCTCCACCATCATATTCTATTCCACCTATAGTGCTATATCCATGGCTTGCGCTCATGTATTGCGTGAGGGTTGAAAAAGCTGAAGCGCGTTAAAAAGTATGAACCAATTGCTCGGCTTGTCATCGGGGTTGTGCATGATGGGAGCATTTTGTGTGACGAAAATGAAGCATGGCCAAACTATATGATTTTGTAGGGATAAGCTTGCTTTGGCCATGTTGTTTTGAAAAGACATGATTGCTTTATTAGTACTCTCGAAGTATTATTGTTTTTATATCAAACGATAGACTATTGCTTTGAATCACTCGTGTCTTAATATTCATGCCATGATTAGATATATGATCAAGATTATGCTAGGTAGCATTCCACATCAAAAATTATCTTTTTTATCATTTACCTACTCAAGGACGAACAGGAATTAAGCTTGGGGATGCTGATACGTCAACGTCGTATCTATAATATTTGATTGTTCCATGCCAATATTATTCAACTTCCATATACTTTTGGCAACATTTTATATTATTTTTGGGACTAACATATTGATCCAGTGCCCAGTGCTAGTTCCTGTCTGTTGCATGTTTTATGTTTCGCAAAAACCCCATATCAAACGGAGTCCAAACAGGATAAAAACGGACGGAGAATTATTTTGGAATATTTGTGATTTTTGGGAAGTAAAATCAACGCGAGACGGTGCCCGAGGTGGCCACGAGACAGGGGCCCACGCCCACTCCAGGTGGGCGTGCCGCCCACCCTCGTGGGCCCCTCGTCAGGCGGTTGATGCCCTTCTTTGGCCCCAAGAAAGCTACTTTTTGGAAAAAGATCTGGGCAAAGGTTTCAATCCAATCGGAGTTACGGATCTCCGGATATAAAAGAAACGGTGCCAGGGCAGAATCCGAGAACGCAGAAACAGAGAGAGACAGAGAGATAGATCCAATCTCGGAGGGGTTCTCGCCCCTCCCATGCCATGGGAGCCAAGGAACAGAGGGGAAACCCTTCTCCCATCTAGGGAGAAGGTCAAGGAAGAAGAAGAAGAAGGGGGGCTCTCTCCCCCTTGCTTCCGGTGGCGCCGGAGCGCTACCGGGGGGCCATCATCATCACCGCGATCTTCACCAACACCTCCGCCATCTTCACCAACATCTCCATCACTTTCCCCCTTCTATCTACAGCGGTGCACTCTCCCGCAACCCGCTGTACCCTCTACTTAAACATGGTGCTTTATGCTTCATATTATTATCCAATGATGTGTTGCCATCCTATGATGTCTGAGTAGATTTCCGTTGTCCTATCGGTGATTGATGAATTGCTATGATTGGTTTGAGTTGCATGGTTTATTATTGGTTCTGTCCTATGGTGCTCTCCGTGTCGTGCAAGTGTGAGGGATCCCCGTTGTAGGGTTTACAATATGTTCATGATTTTCTTATGGTGGGTGGCGTGAGTGACAGAAGCACAAACCCGAGTAAGTAGGTTGTTTGCGTATGGGATAAAGGGGACTTGATACTTTAATGCTATGGTTGGGTTTTACCTTAATGATCTTTAGTAGTTGCGGATGCTTGCTAGAGTTCCAATCATAAGTGCATATGATCCAAGAAGAGAAAGTATGTTAGCTTATGCCTCTCCCTCAAATAAAATTGCAATAGTGATTACCGGTCTAGTAACATAGTCAATTGCTTAGGGACAATTTCACAACTCCTACCACCACTTTACCACACTCGCTATATTTACTTTACCGCTTCTTATTCTAAACAGCCCCTACTTTTTATTTACGTGTTCTTTATTATCTTGCAAACCTATCCAACAACACCTACAAAGTACTTCTAGTTTCATACTTGTTCTAGGTAAGGCGAACACTAAGCGTGCGTAGAGTCGTATCAGTGGCAGATAGTACTTGAGAGAATATTTGTTCTACCTTTAGCTCCTCGTTGGGTTCGACACTCTTACTTGTCAAAAGAGGCTACTATTATCCCCTACACTTGTGGGTTATCAGTGGCGCAGGGCTTAACGTCATGTCCGTTGAGATGTTCGACAACCTTCAAGTGCCATATGATCAACTTCAGCCTACCAAGCCCTTCTCAGGAGTTACCGACGGTTCCACCACCCCGATAGGGCAGGTCCGCCTCACTGTCACCTTCAAACATCGCGACAACTACCGCACCGAGATCATTGACTTTGACGTCACCCACATTCACCTATCGTACAATGCCATCCTTGGGTATCCAGCCCTGGCCAAGTTCATGGCAGTGACCCACCATGGCTACAACGTCCTCAAGATGCCAGGCAGCGGCGGAATCATCACGGTCCCCTGCGAAGAGAGAGATGCGGTGTGCTCCCTTGAGTGTGCCTTCCAAGCCACAGCAATCGAGGACCCAGACAGTAGGGGCGAAAACCCTCTTGAGGCCATCCCCAAGAAGAAGAAGCAACCGCTCCGCACAGGGCCTTAGGAGGTGGCACCTCGGGTGGTGACGCGTGAGGATCAGCACCCGTGCTTGGGCGCCTCCTTCCATCGCATAGGAAGACGCGCCCGGTACCCTCCTCAGGCAAGGCTCGGGGGCTCTCTTCTGGAGGGCCTCAGACCTCGCCAACATCATGAGGGCGGCGCTCGGGCACCACTTGGAGGCGTGCTTCGTGGCGCGTTCCCTCAGGAAGGCACAGGGCGTGGAAAGACCAACGTTCAGGAGTTCATTGCCAAGACCACTCAGGAGCTTCAGGAAGCGAGGGCCATGCGCAGCGACCGTCGCTTGCTCGGCGCGGCTCCCCATCCAGGCGAGGATGGTGGGCTGCGCGTCTGCATCGACATCCCAGGGCTCAACTGAGCCGCATCTCAAGAGATCTTCTGGCCTTCGTGCGTGGGACGCTGTGAGGGTCTGCCACACAGCTACGTTCACATGCCTTTCGGCCTGCCGAACACGGCTGCCACCTACCAGCGTCACCTACGGAGCATTGTGGCGGCTCGGGAGGCCAGGCACCACGTGGTCCTAGCAGAGATGGAGACGGTCCTCAAGGATCCACCTGGACCCCAGTGCCTCCCGAGGCTCAGGGCCCCGGTGGCTCGTGAGGGTCGGCCCCTTCACCGCCCATCTTCAGCTGCTCCAACACCCCCTTTACAATGGAACCAGGTGACATCTCCCAAGTTCATTTCAACTGGGAGCACCTCAGGGCTGCATCATTGCCAGGCCGCGTGGGTCCGTCCCCGCGACATGTATCTCTCTTTTTATTTCTTTAGCTTACCTTGCTGGGGGCGCCCCTCGGGCTGCATCATCCCCAAGCCGCTTGGGTCTGACCCAGTGGCATGTATCCATTCTGCGTTTACCTAAGCTGATTTGCCTTTCATGCTTAATCTACCTGTGATTATCACCTACTCGATTGCCATCTACCACGGGAGCCACTCACGCTGGCACGACGCTTGTGCACGGGTCCGTCCCTGCAGCACCGACAAATCTCAGCGGTCGAGCTCTGGCCCACGGCAGGCCCACGCGCGTCATCTCACCAGGCCCTCAGTGCCCTCACCTCTCTCTTTTAGGAGCAACTAATGGCCGGCCGGCAATCATAATGGCAACCTGTGCTTTTCTCATGCTGATTTACAGGAACCTCCTGAGGACTTCAGCGGGCGGCACCACGAGCTCCCTCTCTTTCCCATGCGATCCGCTTGCGCGTTAAAAGGGGGCTCCTGAGCATCGCGACTCAGGAGCTCTTACTAGCTCTCCAGCCCTCACCCCTGGCCTTGACCATGGCATCGTGACCTGGCATACCATCGGCGGCTGAGCTCGCTCGAGGGCCGGGACCTGAGGACATAGAGCACGAAGGAGAGTGCGGGGGAGAAGGGGGAAGCTCACGCGGGCCTAACCTAGCTGCGCCATGGCTGCCGATGCACAAGTCTGGTGTAACGCAAGGGAACGACTCCAGATTGTCGAGATAAGTTTTGCACTCGGAACAGCTAATCGTTACAACACGGTATTTCTCGCTTGACGCGGCCCTGTGGCGGCAACGTTGCCTTCCTTTCTCACCTCTCGACGGTTGCTTGCGCGCTAAAGGGGACCTCCTGAGCATCGCGCCTTAGGGGCTCTTACTGGACCTCGGGCCGCTCACCTCTTGGCCTTGACCATGGCATCGCGACCTGGCATACCAGCGACAGCTGCAGCTTGCCTAGGGACCGGGACCTGTCAGCGTAGAGCACCAAGTCGTCGCGAGGTTAGAGAGGGAGAACCGAGCCGGGACAGCACAAGAACTCGCGCGATTTCATAATAAGGATAGCATCAACAAAAGACATCACAGACCCTTTTACACGCCCCCGCGGGATGTTTCTCGATTCCTTGCAGGGAACAAAAGAAAATAACTCTGAGGAGCCCTAACTACATGCGCCTTCGTGGCCAACGCCATCATCAACAGTGGGCGCGTCCAGGGCAGGCTCGTACCAGGCTGGCAGCGCGTCAACCTTGGCCGTCCGAGGCGCCATTGGTTGCTCAAGGGGAAGGAGTGGAGCGGATCTGGAGATTTTGGAAGCAAGGAACGAGGAAGCGGATCTGGAGCAAGACGAAGGAAAGCAATGAAGGCAAGCCTTGCCCACGCCAGCCTTTTGTCAGACGGGCAGTTACCGAGGCAGCGTGGGGAGCGGAGATGCCCACGTCTAATTAGTAGCCACACGTCGACCAAGGCCGCAGGCTGTTGGGGGCCCGCGGCGCTCCGCACTTGCCCCTTGGCTTCGCCGCTAAGCCAAGTCCGAGCGCGCCTTGGGCCTGAGGGCTACTGTCGGTGTTCTGGGAACGGGGGTCCCCAGACTTTCCTGCCTGCGGCCCATGGTGTGGCTCCACCAGTGGCCCAGTACGACCCGTCTTCATCAACCAACACTCAAGACTCTCATGAGGGGCCAAGCCTCGCGGGGCGGATGACACAAGGCCTCCTCAAGAACGGCCTCACCAGGCAGGCTCGCGAGGGAGGCAGAGAGATCAAGGCAAGGGGTACCTCGTGAGGTTCCCGTGACGCAAGCCATGACAACCAAGGCCAGGCGGGCGCCAGCGCGTGTAGTGTCCTCGTTTCCCCTTTGGTGCTAAGGGGCCAAGCGCAGGCGTGGAGTACCGAGGCATCAGACAAAGGTTTCCTTATCGGTGCAACAAGACCAAGACCAGCAGGACGGAGGTCATCGTGGAGCCCAAGACGGCGTCACCACCAGCGCTTTTGACAGGCGAAGACCACCTTTAGTTAGGATAGCTTGTACTGGCGGTCCCCTTTCAAATTGGTCGTTGTTGGATCCCTTCCCGTTTAATATTTGGGGAGAGGACCAGGGCCTCTATAAATAGGACTAGCCACCATAGTAGAAAGGCACAGACGACGGATCATTCAGATCACCCTCATCCACACAAGTTCGCCAACCACAAGAACACCTCTCCTCAGGAGGTTGTTCCTTCCTTGTACTGTTCCTCATTAGCCCAAGAGGCAATCCACCACCACCACACAGGAGTAGGATATTACACCACAACGGTGGCCCGAACCTGTATAAATCTTGTGTCTCTTGTGTTGTGAGTTCATCGAGCTAGCTTAGAGATCGCGTCGAGGCTGAGAGCGTGATTCGGTAGGGGGAAATCATCATGCGCACCCCAGTGTTCGAACCTCAAGGGTTTTGCCGGAACCCGAAATCCGACAAGAAGAGCCGCCAGCCGTGAAGCCGCAACAATCATGTTATCCAGCGGGTTGGAGTGATGACTCGGAGGTGTTGATACTCACTGAGGCGGGGTTAAATCTACACGAGGTGGGTCTGTTACGCGGGGCTGAGCCGCCGCTCCGGTCACAGGCGCCTCAGCAGCCTGGGTCACACCGGGCGGGTTACTTGGCCCTGCACTGGGCGTAGTAAAGAGATTCCTCCCCTCAAATTGTGGAGCCAAATGGCTCGGGTGCCTCCTCCATAGGACAGTGTTTGATGCGTTCTGGTCCAGACTTAAATGAAAGGCCTCCGCGCGTATCCGCTATGTCTCAGCCTCCAAGGTGGCTCGCTCTGTTGCCATCCTGACATTCTCTTCATTAAGATCCTCTCTAGCTTGGGCTACCTCATCACGCAGCTTCGCAACTTCCACATTATGTTGTGCTTGAGTCGCCAGAGTCACTTCTGCGGCTAACAGAGTCACCAAAGCATCCAAGAGCTCGAATAAGACCTGATCCGGCAGGCGCGCAGAGCCACTCACCCCGGCAGTCGCAGCAGCCGTTGAACTAGAGGTCATAACTGCGTCGGTTGATGAGTTCAGCATCTGTTGCGTACCGACCATGAAGATAGCAGCCCTGCTTGGCGGCTCATAGGAGTCCTGAATACTGTCACCATTGGAGTAGCCCCCCTAGCCCGCCGTCTTGCAGTCGATAGATTGACTCGATTTCACCGGTTGAAGACTCATCACCTGAATAGATGGTTGTCTCTCCACCAGACACAGAACCTTCCTCAAGATCCTGCCCCATGAACAAAGACAATGAAGGCGCGCTTCCGGGCGGGTTGAACCTTGGCGGGTCGCGTGCACCGAGCCATCTCAATGGTGTCAGCACAGGCGTCCGGCTCAGGCTCCGACTCGCCAATCTTGCCGATGTGAAAGCACAAGTGCTCCCTGGGTGATTTTGGTAATTAATGTCAACATATCTCTTGTTGGATTAATACTTTTATCTAGTATATTTCAGATAAGTCCAACAGTGGAGTGGCATGGACAAGAGGATGTGGAACCCCTTCAACATGCTAAGGACAAAGGATTGGCTCAAGCTCAAAGCTCAGGACTCTACATTTTCTATTTCAGTGATCCAAAATCACATTGAGTCCATAGGAAAGCCAATACTATTAAAAGGGGATGAGGTGTTGCTTAATGGCTTGCTTGCTCAAAGTGCTTGGTGATACGCTCCAAAGCCCTCAACCCCTTTCTCATATCCACATATGTCCCATACCAAAAGTCAAACTCGGCCCCATCGATTTGATCTAACCGGCACCACCGAGTTCATTTGACATAGCCACTGCCAAAAACCCTAGTCACTTTAGTCTCACCGATAGGGATCTCGGTCTCACCGAGATGGGATTGCAAACACTCTGTTTCCCTTTGCAACGTTTGGGTCTAACCGAGATGAGCGATCAGTCCCACCGAGTTTGCAATGCAAACTCTCTGTTTCCCCTTCGTAATGTTTCGGTCTCTCCGAGATGAGCGAATCAGTCCCACCGAGTTTGCCTGACCAACTCTCTGGTTAGCTTATTACCAAAGTTGGTCCCACCGAGTTTGTGTAATCGGTCTCACCGAGATTACGTTATGCCCTAACCCTAAAGAAATCGGTCCCACTGAGTTGACATGTCAGTCCCACCGAAATGCCTAACGATCACATTATGAACTAAATCGGTCTGACCGAGTTTTCTGATTCGGTCTCATCGAGTTTGGTAAATTGTGTGTAACGGTTAGATTTTGTGTGGAGGCTATATATACCCTTCAACCCTCTCTTCATTCATGGAGAAAGCCATCAGAACATGCCTACACTTCTAGCATTCATTTTCTGAGAGAGAACCACCTACTCATGTGTTGAGGTCAAGATATTCCATTCCAACAACATAAATCTTGATCTCTAGCCTTCCCCAAGTTGCTTTCCACTCAAAACATCTTTCCACCAAATCCAATCCTATGAGAGAGAGTTGAGTGTTGGGGAGACTATCATTTGAAGCACAAGAGCAAGGAGTTCATCATCAACACACCATCTATTACCTTTTGGAGAGTGGTGCCTCCTAGATTGGTTAGGTGTCACTTGGGAGCCTCCGTCAAGATTGTAGAGTTGAACCAAGGAGTTTGTACATGCAAGGAGATCGCCTACTTCGTGAAGATCTACCCTAGTGAGGCAAGTCATTTGTGGGCGATGGCCATGGTAGAATAGACAGGGTTGCTTCTTCGTGGACCCTTCATGGGTGGAGCCCTCCATGGACTCGCGCAGCCGTTACCCTTCATGGGTTGAAGTCTCCATCAACGTGGATGTATGATAGCACCACCTATCGGAACCACGGATAAAAAATCTTCGTGTCTCCAATTGCGTTTCCACTCTTCAATCCCATCCCTTTACATTCTTGCAATTTGCATGCTTTACTTTCCGCTGCTCATATACTCTTGTCATGCTTGCTTGATATGTAGTGAATGTTTAAACTTGTGCTTAAACTCCACCTCAACTTGAAGAACTTAAAAATTGCTACTTTTCTTGGTTGAGAGTCTATTCACCCCCCTCTAGACACCTCTTCTCGATCCTTTCAATTGGTATCAGAGCCTTGGTCTCCATTGCTTTGGTTTAATCACCATTGGAGGAAGATGGATGAGTCTACGTCGGGGAGTCTTAGACATAGAGTCCCTATACTTGATGGAGAGTACTTTCATGAGTGAAAAAATGAGATGCTTGAGATTTTCAATGAATATCATTTGAGCAAGTACATTACTAACCCTTGTGCTCGCCTTGTTGATCCTTTGCATCCCACTCCCGATGAGGATCTTGACATGATTCATAATCTTAGAACTATCAATCTTATCACTAGAGGATTACCTAGAAACTTGATTGCTAGCTTGCCTGCTCTTGAATGTGCCTACACCATTTGGAGATTTCTTGAGGAAAGATTTCCAAACTATTCCTTGCAAAATCTAGATGAGATTCTTCATAAGTCAATTGCCTTGAATAAAATGAGTACTAGTGACCCTAAGTTTGATGATTGTCTGTTTGAGCTTTGTGACCTTATGCGTGTCAAAGGAGATGTTGGAATCATTAGCAATATTATCTCCGAAGCCATTAGATTTCATAAAGATGATTATTGTCATGATCATTTATCTAATGAATCACTCTCTCTAGGAATTGATCCATCACATGACGATGTTGAACATGGATACTATGATGAGGATGATGATAGTGACTATGATCTTGATGATGCAATGAGACACTTTGGTCTTATGGCTAATCTTCGCAGCTACATGGCAGGAGGAAAGGAATGGGTCCTTGATAGTGTATGTACCGATCATATGACCGGAGACAAGGATATGTTTCATGAGCTTGCTGAAAACGAAGCCCTCGAAAGTATGTCACTTTTGGTGATAACTCAAAGGGTAAGGTGGTTGGCCTCAGTAAGGTGGCCATCTCACATGATAGCTCCATACAAAATGTCATGCTCGTTGAATCTCTTGGCTATAATTTACTTTCTGTATCTAGACTTGTTGATTTCGGTTTCAATGTCCTATTTACTGAAGTAGATTGCCAAGTGTTTCGAAGAGATAATCATAAAATGGTCTTTACTGGTATATGTAGAGGTGATCTATACATTGTTGATTTCACTAAAAAGGCTCAACCTGGAACTTGCTTAATTGCTAAATCCTCTAAAGGCTGGTTGTGGCATAGAAGGTTAGGTCATGTGGGCATGCGAAATCTTGATAAGCTTATTAAAGGTGATCATATCCTTGGAATAAAAGATGTTATATTTGACAAGGATAGACTTTGTAGTGCTTGTCAAGCAGGAAAACAGGTTGGAGGAAGCCACCCCGTGAAGAATATCATGACCACGAGAAGACCGCTTGAGCTACTTCATATGGATCTCTTTGGTCCCAATGCCTACAAAAGTCTCGGTGGAAACTCATTTGGTCTAGTTATAGTCGATGATTTTTCAAGATTTACGTGGGTGTTCTTTCTTGATGATAAATCGCAGGTCCAAAAGATCTTCAAGAACTTTTCTAGGAAGGCCCAAAATCAATTTGAAGTGAAGATCAAGAAGGTTCACAACGACAACGGAATGGAGTTCAAGTACGCAAATGTGCATTCCTTCCTTGACGAAGAAGGGATTTCACAGGAGTTCTCGGCTACGTACACGCCTCAACAAAATGGAGTTGTTGAGAGGAAGAACCCGAGTCTTATTGAGATGGCAAGAATGATGCTTAATGAGTACAAGACACCAAAACACTTTTGGGCGGAAGCGGTTGAGACAACTTGTCATGCAACAAATCGCTTGTATCTTCACAAGCTACTTGGCAAGACGGCATACGAACTCCTCACCGGTAACAAACCCAAGTTGGATACTTTCGAGTATTCAGCTCAAAGTGCTACATTCTTTATAAGCATCATTCTAAATTTGCTCCCCAATCTCATGAAGGTTTCCTACTTGGTTATGGCTCAAACTCTCACACTTACCGTGTCTACAACAATTTCACCCGAAAAGGTTGAAGAGACGGTAGATGTGAAGTTTGATGAATCCAACGACTCGCAAGTGGAGCAATTGCCAATTGATGTAGGAGACAAAGACCCTTCGGAAGCAATCCAATACTTGTCTATTGGCAAGATCCGTCCAACGAAGGTGAAGGAGAGTACCTCGTCCGTCCAAGTGGAAGCTTCTACCTCACGACAAGGTGAACCAAGAGTTGATATGGGAGCATCCACAAGTGGGACACACCAAGATGAAGAAAACAAGGAAGTACACCAAGATGAACCTCATCAACCTCCTTCTCCACCACGACAAGAGAACGACAACGTCAACAATGAAGAAGGCCAAGAATAAGCACAAGATGATGAAGAAGATGTTCCACCCTAATCAAAACAAAAGCTCTCACGAGTTCAAGCAAGAGTCGCCAGAGACCATCCCGTCAAGCAAATCTATAATGATATCCAAACCGGGAGAATCACTCGCTCTAAAACTTGTTTGGCTAATTTTTGTGAACATTATTCATTCATCTCTAGCATTGAACCCATGAAGGTTGAAGAAGCATTGGAAGATCCGGATTGGATAAATGCCATGCATGAAGAGCTACACAACTTTGAGAGAAACCAAGTGTGGACATTGGTCGAGAAGCCCGACAACAACCACAACATCATCGGTACCAAATGTGTGTTTCACAACAAGCAAGATGAAGATGGACAAGTAGTTCGCAACAAAGCACGTCTCGTCGCCCAAGGCTACACTCAAGTCGAAGGTATGGACTATGGTGAGACATATGCCCCCGTTGCTAGACTTGAGTCCATTCGCATATTACTTGCCTATGCTAATCACCATGATATCACCTTGTACCAAATGACATTAAAAGTGCTTTTCTAAATGGTGAAATTGAGGAGGAAGTTTATGTTAAACAACCTCCCGGCTTTATTAATCCTAAGAAACCCGATCATGTGTACAAACTTCACAAAGCTCTTTATGGTCTCAAACAAGCTCCTAGAGCGTGGTATAAATGCTTGACCAAGTTCCTTATTGAAAGAGGCTTTGAGATCGGAAAAATTGATTCTACTCTCTTCACTAAAAGGGTTAATGGAGAATTATTTGTGTGCCAAATTTATGTTGATGATATTATATTTGGTTCAACTAACCCTCATTTTAGTGAGAAGTTTGGAAAGCTAATGTCGGAGAAGTTTGAGATGTCCATGATGAGTGAACTCAAACTCTTTCTTGGTTTGCAAATCAAGCAAACTAAGGAAGGTACCTTTGTCTCTCAAACAAAGTACACCAAGGACTTATTCAAGAAGTTCAATATGCAAGAATGCAAAGGTATGAATACACCCATGCCTACTAGTGGACATCTTGACTTGACTAAAGATGGTGAACCCGTTGATCAAAAAGTTTACCGCTCTATGATTGGTTCATTGTTATATCTATGTGCCTCCCGTCCCGATATTATGCTAAGTGTGTGCATGTGCGCACGATATCAAGCGGACCCTAAAGAATGTCATCTTAATGTTGTGAAAAGGATAGTGAGATACTTAATACATACACCAAATTTTGGCATTTGGAATCCAAAGAGGTCTTCTTTTGATCTTGTTGGCTACTCCGATTCGGACTATGCCGGAGACAAGGTCGATAGAAAGTCCACTTCGGGTACTTGTCAATTTCTTGGCAGATCTCTTGTGTCTTGGTCTTCCAAGAAACAAAACTCAGTATCCTTATCCACCGCCGAAGCGGAATACATTGCCGCCGGTTCATGTTGTGCTCAATTACTTTAGATGACCCAAACTCTTAAAGATTATGGGATATATGTGAAACATGTTCCATTGCTTTGTGACAATGAAAGTGCTATTAAGATTGCTCATGATCCCGTGCAACATTCTCAAACTAAGCATATTGAGGTTCATCATCATTTCATTCGAGATCATGTTGCTAAAGGAGACATTGACCTTAAGCATGTTTGTATCGATAAGCAATTGGTGGATATATTCATCAAACCGCTTGATCAGAAAGTATTTTGCCGGTTGAGAGGTGAATTGAACATCATTGATGCTTCAAACTTGGAGTAGGAACTCCATTTGGATACATGCAAGGCATGAGCCTTTGACTAATCCTTGATATTTCTCTTATAATGATAATCATATGTCTTGGATATATTTGCACCCTTGCATGTTATCTAACCCTTGTAGGTACTTGGATGAATCTAAATCTATGAGATTGCAACTCACTCACATCTTGAGCAATCTCCACATCACCAAGTCTCTACAATATGGTGGTTGAAGACAAGGAAGCATGAAACCCTTCAAACATATCCTTTCACAATTTATATATATCAAATTTCTTTTGGTATCATATTTCATGATTGACACTTTGGATACACAAGTGCTCCTCCTTGCAAAACTAACTCATGTAGGTAGATGAACTCCAATTACAAGTGGTGCTCCCAATGAACTACATCAACCTTGAGCATCCCACACAAGTTCAACTACATGATCAAGATCAACACCACCACCCAAGGTATGTTATTCCATCTTAGAGAAGCTTTACCCCAAGTCATGGGTCAAAGCAGCTCAACAAGATGTGAATACATCAAAATGCTTAAACAAAAAATGGCAACCCCATTTTGAGCTTAAACGATGAGTATGACCTATGATCAAGTGTCTTCACTTGACTCCTAAGTCAATATACTCTAACATAGGTGACTTGTCGCCGACCAATTCTAGATGAAGTTCTCTAGTGTTTCTCCTTGTTCTTGCATTTGTCTCTTGCATATTTGTCTTAATTCATCTAGATCTCTTTTCCTTTTAATTTTTTTTCTGCATTCCCTGCATCCTATTCATTGCAAATCCTTTAGTTAATTCCCTGCAAATCCTTATGTGATCTTATTTGCTTAGTGAGCTGAGGTGACAAGTGCTTTATCTCTGTAATGAACTCGGACACACCGGTTTGTCTCTTTTGGTCAAACCGAATCACCTCTGTGCCACTGAAGACAACAACTCGGTGTTACCGATTTCAAATGCTGAGGAGACAATTTGTCATTTTCATCCTGCACATTTTGTTCCAACTCCACTCGATGATTCTTATCCTCTACCAGCACCTTATTTTTCCCCGCTACTTTGCTATGTGACTCAAGGAGCAAACCTATTTGACTCACACTCCAGAAGACCCCTTCTTGGAAATTGATGTCAAAGGGGGAGAGAGAGCTCACATCAAGCTCACATCAAATCTTAATCATATCAAAAGGGGGAAAGAGAGATAAATAATCACATCAAAGAGAGACCCCAGATGCTTGGTATTCAAAGAGGAGAGAAGTCACATGTCTTTAGAGGGGAAAGACATGTTCATGTTGTTTGTGTGTTTGCTTTGCTCTGATTTTCTATTCCTTACCTTCTCCCAGTATCCCATATAAGATTCAGGGGGAGCAAGACATCTAAGGGAAGGAAATCTTCGAATTCATTGCATATCTTTACCTTGTGGACATGTCTACACTCAAATAGAGCACCTAGTACTCACTCTCTACATGTCATCCCAATTCTTGGTACTCTTGTGGTTTGCTGCTCTTGCTCTGTTCAGTAGATGTTTCTATGTTGTCTAGCCTTGTTTACTCAGGTTCATCTCTTCCAAAGCTAGCTCAAGACCACAAGGTAAGTATATGCATCACACTCATGTGCATGAGGATCTCTTGCTGATGTACATATTGTTTGCAAGAAGGACTCATGAGCATGAAGGTACATTTCCTATATTCACACCATTTGCTTTGATGCATACAGCCAAGATACATGTAACTCATTGCTTGCTCTGTCATGATTATGCACTCACATGCTCTTATGTTCCATATTTACATGATTGCATACATGTAGGGGGAGCCTATGCATGTTACATGTCCTTCCAAAGCTTTACCTGCCTTTCTCTATATCTTTATCTCAAGCTTTGATGTATATTGTCATCAATTACCAAAAAGGGGGAGATTGAAAGCACAAGTGCTCCCTGGGTGATTTTGGTAATTAATGTCAACATATCTCTTGTTGGACTAATACCTTTATCTAGTATATTTCAGATAAGTCCAACAGTGGAGTGGCATGGACAAGAGGATGTGGAACCCCTTCAAGATGCTAAGGATAAAGGATTGGCTCAAGCTCAAAGCTCAGGACTCTACATTTTCTATTTCAGTGATCCAAGATCACATTGATTCCATAGGAAAGCCAATACTATTAAAAGGGGATGAGGTGTTGCTTAATGGCTTGCTTGCTCAAAGTGCTTAGTGATATGCTCCAAAGCCCTCAACCACTTTCTCATATCCACATATGTCCCATACCAAAAGTCAAAATCGGCCCCATCGATTTGATCCATCCGGCGCCACCAAGTTCATTTGACATAGCCACTGCCAGAAACCCTAGTCACTTCAGTCTCACCGATAGGGATCTCGGTCTCACCGAGATGGGATTGTAAACTCTCTGTTTCCCTTCGCAACATTTAGGTCAAACCGAGATGAGCGATCGGTCCCACCGAGTTCGTAATGCAAACTCTATGTTTCCCCTTCATAACATTTCGGTCTCACCGAGATGAGCGAATCGGTCCCACCGAGTTTGCCTGACCAACGCTCTAGTTAGCTTATTACCAAAGTCGGTCCCACCGAGTTTGTGTAATCGGTCTCACCAAGATTACGTTATGCCCTAAACCTAAAGAAATCGGTCCCACCGAGTTGATATGTCGGTCCCATCAAAATGCCTAACGGTCACATTATGAACTAAATCGGTCTGACCGAGTTTTCTGATTTGGTCTCACCGAGTTTGGTAATTGTGTGTAACGGTTAGATTTTGTGTGGAGGCTTTATATACCCCTCCACCCTCTCTTCATTCATGGAGAAAGCCATTAGAACATGCCTACAATTCCAGCATTCATTTTTTGAGAGAGAACCACATACTCATGTGTTGAGGTCAAGATATTCCATTCCAACCACATAAATCTTGATCTCTAGCCTTCCCCAAGTTGCTTTCCACTTAATACATCTTTCCACCAAATCCAATCCTATGAGAGAGAGTTGAGTGTTGGGGAGACTATCATTTGAAGTACAAGAGCAAGGAGTTCATCATCAGCACACCATCTATTACCTTTTGGAGACTGGTGTCTCCTAGATTGGTTAGGTGTCACTTGGGAGCCTCCGTCAAGATTGTGGAGTTGAACCAAGGAGTTTGTACAGGCAAGGAGATCACCTGCTTCGTGAAGATCTACCCTAGTGAGGCAAGTCCTCCGTGGGCAATGGCCATGGTGGAATGGACAAGGTTGCTTCTTCGTGGACCCTTCGTGGGTGGAGCCCTCCGTGGACTCGCGTAGCCGTTACCCTTCGTGGGTTGAAGTCTCCATCAACATGGATGTACGATAGCACCACCTATCGGAACCACGGATAAAAAATCTTCGTGTCTCCAATTGCGTTTGCACTCTCCAGTCCCATCCCTTTACATTCTTGCAATTTGCATGCTTTACTTTCCGCTGCTCATATACTCTTGTCATGCTTGCTTGATATGTATTGTGAATGTTTAAACTTGTGCTTAAACTCCACCTCAACTTGAAGAACTTAAAAATTGCTACGTTTCTTGGTTGAGAGTCTATTCACCCCCTCTAGACACCTCTTCTCGATCCTTTCACGATGAGAACGTGAATTCCGCCAAAAGGGACCCCGCACCGTACTCGATTGAATTGGCCTCGGGACCCCAGCCATCGTCATCGATGTAGATATTGCCGCGGCGGCTCTTGGTCATCCGGCCCACGGCGTATCCCTTGATCCCTGAGAAGCTGCCCTTCAAGAACTCGAAACCATCGTGCTCTCGCCCCACGGTGGGTGCCAACTGTCATGGTTTTGTCATGACAGATGCACTAGCGAAAGGACTTAGGTGTGGAGCCACAACTAGGTTAGCTTGAAGGGGTTGAACGGGGCATATGACACAAAGAGTTTACCCAGGTTCGGCCCCTCACGGTGGAGGTAAAAGCCTACGTCCTGCTTCTAGTTGTATTGCTTGAGTGTCGATTACAAAGGAGCGAATACGCTTGACCTAGCTATCGATCAATTGTTTCTTGAGTTAACCCGCCGCCGGGTCTCACCTTTATATACACAGGTTGAAACCCGGAAGCCTACAGAGTGCCGACTTAGACAACGTAACCGACTCGGTTTCTAAATTATCTTGCCTTAACAGACAAGCTATTGTACAACGGTTCATACGTCCGAGTCTTGGGCCACCATCAGACCCACCTCTGCGAGCCGACGTATTCTCACTTCATCTTCTTGGGCCTCTTGGGCCTTTTTCATATTAAGCCGCCAACAGTGTAACCCGGCCCCTCCTGGCCGGTCACACCTCGGGGGTTATATCCCCAACAACGAGGTGAGGAAGCCCGCGAAGCGTTGGGCCGCGGTTCTGCTCTGCCGCCACCTCCTTTGACCGCACCACCTTGGCCGACTCCTCGAGCGGGCGACGGAGAGCGGCGACGTTCTTGCGATGGTAGGCGGTGTGTGTCCCTCTCCGCCGAGGTGTAAAACCGGCGGATTGCGAGGTGGAGCGTCGCGTCATCATCCTTGGTGGGTGGCAATGGCTTCCGCGCGGATCTGGTGACCTGCGGCCGTGCCTCGTTCCACCTGGCGTCGCCTTCCTGTCCATGCGGTAGGTGCAACCGTCTGTCTCTGGCTGTAGCTCACGCACCGTGGCCTAGGTGGTGCAGGCACTAGCACCCAGTGGCTCCCTGCATGGGCCGTGCTGGCGAAGCTGGACGGCGGTGCTCGCGCCATCGCCTCGCCTGTTGATGGTAGAGAGCGGGCAGGGTGGCGTCCCGCCATTGTGGAGGAAGAGCCGACAACGATTGAGGAGGAGCTCTCGCCCCGGTCCATCCGCGAGCACTGGAGCGCGAGCTCCTCCTTGTCCGGGTCGGACGCGTTGGAGGAGTCCCGACGGCGAGCCCACCAAGTAGATGCCATCAAAGCAAGAGCCGAAGCCGACCATGATGAAGGGGTTCCAAGATTGGAATGGGAGGGTAGCAGAGAGAGCGAGAGAAGTGGAACGAAGTACAGGTTCGAGACTAGGGTTTGTGTCCGGATTTACCTTTTTATGGGATGAGCCATACTTTTTCTTTTGAGGAACGTGGCTAGAGAGATGAGACATGCACATTCTGACCTTTCATATCCATCTCAGATACGAATTGGATATGTGCATTATGTCCGAGCATGTGGGATATGTTTGACTAGGACAAATCTGGTTGCAGATGCTCTGACCACGAGGCAAAAGTCACACTCTTTAGCCGACGGTCAATGCTAGGATGGAGCACGGGAAGCGCACACACACCCGGGTCCAGGTACCACAAAAGGGCAAATAAAAACAGAGAAGAGGAAAAAGAAAATAAACCCACCTAGTAAGATCCCCTCGCCACCTGTCACGACCCAAGATCAGAGATGGGACGGAGAGACGGATCAGCACCAATATCTAGATATAAATTGAGGATACAAGGAGAATCTGGGATGAGAAATCAGCAAGCAAGGAGAGGAATACAGAGAGCAGGAGGTGAGGAGCAGGAGCAAGGAGGCGAGAGACTTGATAACGATTCATTCCTTCGATGCCCTCCTCATGTGCTCGCCGGGTTGCATATGTAGCTTGTGTGAAGCCTCCGATGACCAGCCCATCTCGTAGCCGAGGCCCATGTTACATACATAACGTGACAGCCCATACTGGGGGTGTTACACTCTCCACCCCTTGAAATTCGGCTTGCCCTCAAGCCGATGATGATCAAGCTGGACCCATGAGTGCCTCCTATCTCATCTGGCTGAAGAGCCAACCCTCCTGGATCATAGGGTAGTATCATGCGCTTGCAAATGGTCAGATCAGAGGAACAAGACTTGACTTCACTGCCAAAAGGAGTTGCAACTGCAGAGTAGGACATCTTGTGGACACACATGATACATCTGAACCAACCAGTGTCCTTGAGAGCAAGCAGGCAAGTGCAATATTTGGGCCCTCCACTGACCAGATACCCAGAGCAAATGATACATAAAAGATAGCAAGAACACTCACGCACATAACTTGTGTAGTGGTCTACCTTTCCTTTTGGTTGTGCCCATGACCAGAAAGAACTGAGCAGCTGGTTAGTAGGCTGGAGATGTTGCAACAACATGACTGCAGTTCTTATGCTGCCTTGAGATTGATGATTCATCACATAATCGAGCCAATCTATGAACATCTGCACCTGCTTATACATTGTGATACGAGGTGTCCATTCATGAAGTGATCTTGTATCAGATGGGAACCACCATAGAAACAGTGAGCAATGGATCCCAGGGAAATATATCTCAATTCTGTAAGTCTGGAGAAATATAAGGAACTGAAAGGGCAAGTGGCCAGCTGGACCTCTCGAGAAAACTTGCGTGTGAAGTGTAAGTGTCCAGAAAATGCTGCACCCTTGTACTCATAATTGTGAGAAGACCAAATGCCAGCGACTATCTCTCCTGGAATCAAGTTGGTCTGGCATTCACTAGTACAAAGAGCGAGAGAAGAGCAACAGAGTAAACCAGACTTGGGATCAAAGACATGTACCCTTTCTTCCGTTTCCGCTCGATCAACTAACATGAGACAGAGTACCCAAGAACTCCATGGAGTGCAAATAAGACGTGTGTCTCTTGATCGTGTTGTACCTGTAACATCAGATTGTATCAAGGAATTGTTGTTGATTCCGAACTGCTTTTTAGTAGCTGTAGCTGCACTCAGAGTTCCATGATCCGAAAACTTTTTTATCGGCAGGAGGGCTTGAAGCTGTAACATGAAACTGAACACTGTTTCTGCAGATATTGGGTACAACCATACACTCAGGAAGGCAAGAACGCTACTTTTTGCAGACCACATCTGTAAAGCAGCATCACCAATGGCATTAGTTGGCTGTACACACTGAACAGAATAGCACCAATCCATTTGGTGCAACACGTTGGTTGTAGTTACTGAAAATATTGCAGGGAATGCCTTATGAGGAGACCGCCAAAATAAAGGCATGCCCTCACAACGACCATTGATTTTCCATTTTGGCCAAGGCTTCAACTCCACAATTATGCGCATACCCAACCCATAACCGCAGGGCTTAATGAAATGTAATGCAGAACAAGCCCAAGGTGCCAGTTCGACAGAGCACAACCTCATAACTTGTTCACCCGCTTCAAGAATGTAATTAAGCCTTTTGTTCTTCTGGTCAGATGTTTGGCAGAAATAGCCGACTCCGGGGGTTCGCCTACTCACAAATTCCACAAGAATGCCACTTAATAAAATTTGTGATTTTTGTTTTGTGTTCAATGTAGCATCGCCAGCCCTCCCAAAATTCGTATAACTTTCTCGCTGAGATGAACGCCACTGCTGTGGATATGCATATTGCCAATAACCACAGGGCCCCCCAATACAATATAACTCACACCGGGAACTTCTCAGTGCAGCAAGTAGTTGTAAATAGTGTCCATCAAATGAGCTATTCCAATGCAATACAAACTGGCAGCCCAACATTTGAGATCCTCGTGTGGCTGACATGTAGATAGTTTCCCAAATATACCTTGAGTTGCTGGACGTGGATCTTGAGGACTGCTTGCTTCTGAATGGCATTTAAATGATGGCCATGGCATTGGTAGTAACATTTGTGCTTGTTGCTTTATGTTCACATTATTATCCAGCATGTACGTGGGCGTCAACGCACCAATGTGGTCGAAGCAGAGGGTCCAACACCTTGTTGACGCCATGGTGTCCAGTTTGGGGGTGGAACATGACCAATGCGCTATGGTTGGCACGACCTTGAGAGGAGCTGCGGAGAATGGTTTGACACTGCACACAATGAGGGGCACCGGCACATAACTGTTGACTTCAGCATTGGTCGGACCAACAATAGAGCACACATCGAATGTTGGTGCAGCAACACTGATGGCTTCGATGTCGATGGTCTCTCCGCATAGAGCAGAAGCTGCCGGCTCAGGGGAGATGTCAACGGCGGCGGGACTTGGGCACTCTGTCAAACATGTGATAGGCGTCGGTGCAGCATGGTTGCTGCTGTCAATGGTGATGATGTTGTCATCTGCACTGCACTCCACTGGGGTAGTGGGCTCAAGGAAGACGTCCGTGAGGATCACCGCAGGCATGAGGACGTGAACTCCATGGCCGTCATCAAGTTTCTCCGCAGCCATTGCCGCCTCCTGCACGATTTCATCCTCCCTTATCCGGGCAAGGGACGAAGCCCCGGTGACGCTTAATGGAGATTGCGACCGCACGACATCCTTGATATCTTCCTGCAAACCCTCAATGTATTGGTGGACGAAACTCTTGATGCTCAGGTTGGGGTTGAGATCCAGCACACGATGTACGCATTCCCAGAACGCCGTCGTGTACTCGGCCACGGTTGCAGTCTGCTTCTGCTCGAGCAGCGAGCACAAGTGCAGGTTGTACTCCGGTGACACATCCTGGATGTCGAGGAGGCAGGCACGCTCATAGATGCACCGACCATGCATGGCAAGAGCCCGCGCTGCTCCGCATCTTGATCGAAGCTGAACCACTGCCTCCACATGGTTGATTCTCTGGAACACGGAGATCTTCACCACACCATACAATGTAAACACCTGTTGCAGCGTCTCCTCAGTGACCGGGTAGTACACATGATGCACAGTGACGTGAAGAACGCCGCCGGTGAACAACTCTTCGTGGCTGGACATTTGGTTGAACACCTTGTAGGCAGGAAGTAGGTGGTGATTTTTTTCTTGGCTCTGAATACCAAATTGTCACGACCCAAGATCAGAGATGGGACGGAGAGACGGATCAGCACCAATATCTAGATATAAATTGAGGATACAAGGAGAATCTGGGATGAGAAATCAGCAAGCAAGGAGAGGAATACAGAGAGCAGGAGGTGAGGAGCAGGAGCAAGGAGGCGAGAGACTTGATAACGATTCATTCCTTCGATGCCCTCCTCCTGTGCTCGCCGGGTTGCATATGTAGCTTGTGTGAAGCCTCCGATGACCAGCCCATCTCGTAGCCAAGGCCCATGTTACATACATAACGTGACAAGCCCATACTGGGGGTGTTACACCACCCTAATCGTCCTAAAATCCTGATCTCTCTCCCCTCGCGCAAGATTGGGTTCGCGAGATGCTGCCGGCATCGGACTAGTTGGACCGAAAGGAGAGGAGCGGCCGCGGCTGCCGTCTCGAGATGGCGTGGCGAACAGGTGGGTGCGCCGGCCGCTGTCTGCTGCCGCTGCTCCTCCTGACAGGTGCGGCTCCTCCTCCCCCTGCCGATCCGAGCCTTTTTGAAATGCGGATTAGCATAAAATTTGATATTGCCACTTCATACGGCGTCTATTGGCCAATCGGGAGAACGGCAAAAGAAGAAACAGTAAAATTCCACTGCAAGATGGATTCGTTCATATTTATGCCACTCGTCTCTTCTTGGGGTCCTGTTATACTTATTGCTTATATACGATAGCTCCTATTTGTAAAGGATAACAAAGTTATATGTTCTGGGATCAATCAGTGCCCACACTTTTGGTTTGAAGACTTAGTTGTTGGAATTTGTCATGATAATTTAATCTAGAAACATAAGGCTTGCTTATGGATTGCTAGGTAGCCGAGTGGTTGGTATGCTTTGTTTTGGTTTGAAAACACACCTATTTCTGAATGTTTGGATACAATAACTACTTGAAACCTTTTTGAGCTTTAACATGGATTTTTTGATCTAACCCTTCAATGGGTACCTTTTTTTGCAGCTTCCTTACTTGACTGGAGCTTGATTTCTCTTGTTAATATGGTTATCTTCTTTGCTATCCGCTTTGTTGCTCCAAGGAGAGGTATGCCAGCTTTTTTTTCCACGTTAGCTAAGTATTGTCAATATATCTCTTTGGAGCTAAACAACATTTTGTTTGGATCCATATACTGTTTGAAGAACTAATCTACAGCACCTCAACATAAAAGTTAATAGTCCTTTTCTTATAACTGCGAACTCTTGTCAATCAAGTTACTATAGACATGTGCAGTTACGAACTTAATATTCATTTCTTAACTTTACATTAGTGTCTTCCTATGCTATTTAATTTGCTGTGGATAGTTTGTATTGTGGTATCTAGGTGTTTCTATAAAAATGCATTTGCAAAGCGTAAGAACAAATTCATTTTTTTCTTATTGACACGAGACTAGTATTTCTCGTACCAAATAAATTCTCATTCTTATGGCTAGTAATGCGGTGTACCCTGTCCTTGATTTATTCTTTGAAAACTTCAACTTTACATGCCAAAATCTGTTTTCTCCGATCAATTATAAAACCAGACAACACACTAACTATTAGGCGGCCGACGAGGTACTCCGGCGGCAGGGAAGGAGATGTGGCTGCAGGGAAGAGCTGTAGCTGCGGGGAACGAGATGCCGCTGTGGAGGAGGAGCTGCAGCGCCGACCATTGTCGCCATCGATGTGTGTGTTGAAGGGAACAGGCTAGAGAAAGAGACAGAGGAGAGCAGATGGACGGTTTAGATTAGAGCAGATAGACGGCTTAGACCGGGTTGGTATGCTAGGGTTCCATAATTTGCCGTACCGGATTAGCTATGTTGCGGAAGGAGAGGAGTATGACGCACACTGTATTCCTAGACCCCGAATCCTCCACTGTCGCTCCTCCTCCGGTGTGACTTCCCAGCCTTGCTGCTCACCTTTTTCGGGTGACCTCTCACCATTCTGCTCCTCCTCCTCTTGGTTCTATGTCGTCCAACCTCTCACAGCCCTGCTAGCAACTCTTTGTATCAGAACACCTAAGCGTGCATAGGCAAGCTAGGTGATAGGCAGTGGCAAAACACAATATGTGGATTATAGCACTAAAAGACAGTGGCCTGTCCATGAGTTCCATATGCTTCCTCTTCTATCTTGCCATTTTGTTACCTTCCTATCTTCATGGCTGCCATTACCAGAGACTTACCACTGAGCTCCTTTACCCATGAAGGATATTTTCACCACAGCCCTCCTACGCTACCAGGACAAATTTGCCGCGTTACTACCCCGCCCTCAAAGGCAGTGGCAAATGTCTTAGAGGAGCAACTTAGTTGCATTGCATAGCGCATGTGGCAAATATATAGTGCAGTAGACTTGGGGTACAAGGAAGGAAATCTAGACTAATAGGACTACGTAAACAGACCTAGACCCATACTAATACTCCTTAACACCCCCCCTCAAATGCAAAGTGTATGCAATAGAATGGTGGTTGCAAAAGTATAACACTAAAAACAAAAATAATGGAACTCCAAAATCCGCGTCTTGATAGTGTCGTTTTAGCAAGGAATCTTCAAAAACCGTTGAGTCAATCCAAAGAGGGATAACGAGAAGATGGCTCATCAGAGGAAGACAACACATCCGGAGTGTTAAGCTTCATGCACTAGCCAACACAACCAAAATTCTGAACTGATGGAAAGGGCCATGCAATTCAAATATAAACTTCAACACCCCTTTTCACATGTGACGCTGGAAGTCAACACGTGAATAGACTTAGGTATGGCTCAAGAGGCCTATATGTGGACATAGAAGGGGTCAATCGTAATTTTTGGATAAACTGCAAATGCCAAGACTTGGAACTCAAGACCTTGGGCTTTGATACCATGTTAAGCTTCATGCACTAGCCAACACAACCAAAAGTCCGAACCGATGGAAAGGGCTAGGCAATCCACATATACACCTCAACAAGGAGAATATACAAGATTAGATGGGTCGTCAAAGGAAGATGCACGTCAAGAGAATGAAGCGCAAAAGTTTGTAGCCCAAGAAACCGGCGGCAAAAGAAGCTCGGAGGCATGGAAATGGGCGTAGATCAACGACAATGCAAAAGGAGGTGACGAAAATCTTATAGAAGACAACAAAGACAGTAAGGCTAACAAAAGTTATGCTTACCAGGACCAGAAAAGAAAAGAAGGCTGGCAAATAACGATTTGACGGAAAATAGAAAGCAAATGCAAGACAATGATGCATGAGCAGTCGTGCCTGTAGGGGAGGCGCCGGAAGAGGCCATGCAGGTGAGATGTTGGCGAGGAGCACCGAAGAACATCAACTAGCGGACGAGCACCCAACACTGATGGAAGGTATATGTGTGAGATAGGGTCGGCGAAACGACCACCGGCAAGAATCACCGACCACCGAGGGAGAGAAACGATGCCCGTCGACAAGGACATTGTAATTGCTCCTTTTTTAGAGATCGTATTTTGGAATGACTTACACTTGGTCAGAAGAACAGGCAAGGCTAGTGGCCTGTCGACAAGCGTGGAAGAAGCCCACACAGGGAGGTGCTAAGCAGGCCAAGGCATTGCGGGAGTAGGTGACGACTGTGGCGGTAAGGGTGGCCAGTGGAGCTCCGGGACTGGATGGGGAGGTGGCGAAGCGGGTGGATCGCAGTGGCTTGGTGGGAGATGGCAGTGGTGCAAGGGGCTGTAGAGTAACACGGTCGATACAGGCAACCCAATCCAAGAGGGAACTCATGGTGCAGCCATTGGTGGTGTCCTTGAGAAGGCAGGCATGCTAGACGTGTGTGTCGAGCTTAGGGGTGTGCACGATGCCACTTGGAAGCTGTAGTAGCACTAGATGGGGAGGAGTCGGGCAGATCAGCCTGAGGCTATCGTCGGTGGTTGGGACTAAAGGGAGATACTGTGGCGATGTCACGTGTCTGAGTGGCAGCGAGTTCTCGTTTAGAGGTGGTGGAACAGATGACGGCGAGTTGAGAGATCAGACTGGATGTGGCGGCTGCGTCGCGGCCTAGGAGGCGAGCAACCTTCAATCTGGACAAGGCCGCGGGGTGTCCTAGCCGGCCCATATAGATGGATGCTGACCAGGGCGGGCGCGTGACGAGGACATGTTGGCAAGGGAGATCATGCATGCGGGATGTGCGGGTGATGGAAGAAGTCACAACGCAGGGCGGGTGAGCAATCGGCGGAGTCAATGACAACAGTCGACGAGCCTTGCATGAACAACAGTGAAGGAGTGCGCTGTCTCTTAAAGCTGCCTACGCGTGATGCAGCAGACCGACTAGTAGGCCTCCGAGACGTGGAGCAGCTGGCTGGGGAATCCTGGTGCCAGGCGGAGCAGCACAAGCGTGCGATGCAGCGAGGAAGTGTTGGAGGTGGTCAGAGATCTCGATGGCGGCGATGTCGCACGATCTGAGGGGAGCAGACTTCGACAAAGGCCGGTGAGAGGCGCGTCAATCCATGAGGTCCGGAGTAGGCAAGAAGATGGCCCAACGTTGGCCCGATCTAGACGGAGTAGACCCCATGGAGAAGCTAATGGCTGGTACATGCCGACCTCGATCTCTTGGTTGTGCACGATGGAGTCGGGAAGCTGGACCGCCTAGCGGCTCCTGTGATCTGGATGTGGCTTCGATCTGAAGCAGTGGAGGCTCGATTGATGGATGAAAATGAGCCGGGTGAGGAAATCGGGCTGGCGGTGGATGGGTGGCGCATTCAGGAAATGTTCGATGAGAATGACGATGTACAATGGAAGAAGAGTGATGAGATCAATTGAGAGAGGTGGAGACTGGATTTTTTCCAATCAGAGCGTGCGTTGCGGCATGCTGAAAACCCTAAACCTGGGCTCATGGTACCATGTTAGAGGAGGAACCTAGTTGGCTGCTTCTCAGTGCAAAGCGACGGGTACTCGATTCAGTGCAGGCAAGGTGTTGGCAGCTGCAGGGGTTTGGGACTTTGTCATTACTGATGGTGATTGACTGGTGGTGTTGTGGCAGGGAGAGGGAACATGACCCATTGTGGCTCATCTCCATCTACAGGTCGTGGTCTTCATCAACCTTGCCTTCTCTTGGGCCATCATGGAGGCCAATCTGTCTGGGCATCTTCATCAAGCGTCACTAACCATTGATTGCCTTTGCAACTATAAGAGCTCCATGGTGACTTTTGTTGGGCCTGCTACTACTTGGGCTGTTGCTACTTTGTGCCTCTTTTGTGTGGCTATTGCTGGTGGTCTGCTTGTGTTTTGCTTCTGCGATGGTCTTATTGTGGCAGAGAATTTGGTGAGCTATGCCTGCTGTTTTTGTGAAGGCCGAGGAGCTGATGCATGCTTCACGTCTTTTCTGTCTAGAATCGTCCCTTCTGTTGCATCCACTAAGGTCCGTTGCTATACCATGTTCATGTATGGCGCAAGTCCACAACCTTTTTGTCCATCAACCTTTGCTTCTGGTCTTTTTCCCTGATCGTGGGACCTCTTTTGGCATGGTTTGATTGTAGAAGATGTCATGACGCCATTGCCTTCTTTTCTCCAAGTTCGTTGTCATCTCTCTCTTTCTCTCTCTCTCTCTCTCTCTCTCTCTCTCTCTCTCCTTGACACCTTTTCTAGATTGATGCTATCAAAACTCAGATTTCGGATGTTTACGTGACATATGCTTTCCATTGGGGAGGGGGCGGGGTGTATTAAGGTACTATTAGTTCCTAGTCTCCGGTAAATTGACTTGTGGTCATAATCTCCTTGTGTTTGTACTATATTTTTGCCCCCTTGGGCGACATTGTATAGAGGCTGCGTCAATTAATTTGGATCGGGGGGAGTACTGAATTCAAAGATGATACGTAGTCTGGTTGCAACTTTCACATGAGAGACTGTTTTCTTTGTGTATTATCTATATAATCTACATCTACATTATTTATTTCTGCACATCTTGGATAACTAATGTTCTATCCTTATCTGGAAGGATTTCACAATTGGAGGCTGTACCTATTATACTGGTGTACAGTTATTTACTCAGCAGTTGCCATTTTGGCTCAAGTTACATTTCATATAATATGGGGAATTGAGGGAAAGGGATGGATTGTGGCTCATTCTTGGTGGGCGAAGCTGGTTGGTTTTGCAAGGTATTTAAACGACTCCATTTGTTGCATTGACTTTTATTGTGTTCATGTTCATGTATCTGCTCATATCCATGAGTACAACTGTCTCTATGACTAGCCACAATGGAGAGTAACATACACTAGTAACATACACATATCCCTAGACTATGTTACTATCTCAACAGTGGTTAGTAACATAAGTGTGGTAACATGTAAAGCTTCATTTATTAGGTTATAGACTCATATTGCATTGGGACATGTGATGTTACAGTAACTAGCTAAGTTACTAGTACTACATCTCTCCTCATTAACTCATTGCCACATAAGCAAATTTGCTGAGTTGGACTCGATGTTACTACCGAAGTTACTCCCACTGTGGCTAGTCTATATGCCTCTTATGCAGGCAATATCTGGATTGCACTTAATCATGATAGTTGATGCAGGGACCAGCCTTGGGAATCACCATCTGTTATCTATTTTCTTATCGTACAGCTATCTGCTGCTGTCCTTTCTTTGGTTGAAGTCTTTGGAAGCAGGATCCATCAAGATTCATGTTGGCTCAACTTCTCCTTTGACATTGAGCAAATAGGTCAGCATGTGGTGCACTGTGCATTGAGTCAGACTAACCTAAATAAATGATAGTTATATTCCTAGACTGTGTAATAGGAGATTTCAAACTGTTTTGTGAAATATATTCATTCATACCACTAGGAAATGATGTTACTTCGATTGCTATTTAAATATGTTTTTCTTGCAATGTTTTAGTCCATATATGCCTGTTTAGAAAGGATGCAGCCGAGCTGTTTATCTTACCATAGGTCTGTACTGAAGAACTGTACAAACTTAAGTTCAGTACTTACCATTGTCTACTGCCTAATGGATATATGCATTTTCTGTGTGCAGGTTATCATTTTCGGGTTGCGTGCTGTTTGTTGCTGCCTGCTGTCCAATTAATTGTCAGTATCAGTCACCCTTCTTGGATTTCGTTGCCATTCTTTGTATTTAGCTGCATCGGTCTTGTGGATTGGTCCTTAACGAGTAACTTTCTTGGTCTTTTCCGGTAAGCTCCATCGTTGCCTTTTCTTCTTTGCTGCGAACAATTAGTTTATTATATTGAGATTGCACATTTGTTGATAATTGTTAAATTGTGTTTGCAATGCATTCTGAAGGTGGTGGAGGTTACTTGAGATATATTCGGTCTTCAGCATTCTTCTTCTTTATATTTACCAGCTGCGTGTCAAGTTTCCCTATGTTGTGGTAGCATTTGCTGACTTTATCGGTCTATTCAAAGTTTCTTCAAAATCAGAATGGCCTGAGCTGTCCTCCGGTATTTCTCTCCTGGTGTATTACTTCATGGTAAGCAGCTAAGAATCTCAAATATAATATATTGGGCACACACAGTGTGAGGATATTTTGAATCATATGGTAAAACCATGATATTGGCAGTGATACTGATCATCTTTGTTTTTTATTTGCTCGTTCTTGATGCTTCAAGCTTACTTGCATAGTATCTGTCGTGTGTAGAATTCCAGAGAATGAAATTATACCAAATTCTTGGAGAGGCTGTAAAATGGCAAACTCATGCCATTGTTGCCACTTCATTCAATTCGTGCTTTATTAAAAAAATATGTATGTACAACCAATTTGAAAAACATTTCTTCTCGTCGACTTATTTATTCTACATCGTAGTCTAAATAGTAAAAGGAATAGATAACTGTGAAGTAAGAGCATCTCAAACAGGCGCACGAAAACTGCTCCGCGCGCTAAAATTTGGGTTTTTTGGGCGTCGGACAGCTCCAGCAGAAGCTGTAAAATAGTGCATGCGCAAAAAAAGGATTGGGCACGCGCTAAAAAGCGCTATCAGAAGCTGCAAATTTGGGGCGCTGGATAGCGCGCGCTTCACAATTTGCACTGCGTGTTTTTTTTGGGCGCGCGTTTTTGGGCATCTGCTAAATCAATGTTGGGCTGGCGCCCTATAAGTGCTACAGTGGCGCACTAAAACTATTTTAGCGCGCGAAACTTTTATGCAGCTGTTGGAGATGCTCTAAGAGGACTAGTGATTTACATACGGGGACATAGCTTCAAGCAATAACGGGAATGTCATCTTTAAATTATTCTAACACATGTTTAATTTGGTTAGAGATGAAGTGTTGTTGCTTGTCAACATGCATTTGTAAGATGGTTGAAACAAGTTTATGAATACTGTACCAGCAAATTGAAGTGGTAACTTCACAGGCTACGAGTAAGGTAGAGCTTAGCCAATGTAGGATCAACCACAACAGTGTAGCAACTAAACTAGTTGGATTATGTAGTGCCTAGTGTTACCCATAATGTGGTATGTGTTCCATCCAGTACAAGTGGTGGTGTTTGTTTGTTTGGATGGACATAATGGATATACACCATGTAAGGTCCTATTTGGATCAAAGGGAAGAAAAAATAGGATCGGGACAAAATGGAGGAATAGGAAAGGAAACAAGGTGTAAAACATAGGGATAGAAATACACCATTTGAACACCGCTGGTGGTGTTTGGAATGCAGGAAAAATAGCCCAGGAAATCTACACAAGTAGGTCTCACTGGATAATTTTTCTATGTCACATTATTTGAGTTCAGGTCTAGACATGCCCCAGCATGCATGCATGCTACCTATTTTGAACTCTATGTGGGTCCCAAAGTGCATGGTTGATCTTTGGAAGTGCGGGGCTAAGAAACTTTCCAAAGGATTGGTACAAGGCTATTCCTGCCTTCCGCATACCATAACTTGTTACAGTTCCTCAGGAATGAACTTCCTTTACTTTTGCTATGCTTTTCCTCCGTCCCGAACAGGGCCTAAATTAGAATGAACCATGGGTTTTAAGGTGGTAAGGTGAGGCACCCTTGCCCCTTTTCACCTTTTAAGCTCTTAATACGCAAGGCGAGGGAATGCCATGCAACTTAAAGATGTTGTCAGTGAAGGCTGCAACAAGAGATATAACAGTGATGGAGTGCTTTAGAGGAATGAAATGACTGTACTTAGTGAATTGTCCATAACAACCAAAATGAGATCTTTATTGTTTGCCAATGGCAGTCCTTCCACAAAGTCCATGTTGACATGGGTCTAGACAGATTTAGGTATAGGGAGTGCTTGGAGGAGGCTTGTGTATTGTGTGTGGTCAGGCTTGTTTGTTTGGCACCTAGTGCATTGCTGAATGAAGGTTTGCACATCTTGTTTCATGCCAGACCAGTGGAAGAGGAGTTTGAGTCTGATAAGTTGCTCCTTGACCTGAGCGGCCTCCTAATTCACTGCTATACGGTGCAGTAATTATATCTTTCCTGAGTGTAGGGTTGTGACCAACCATACTTTGTTTTTGTACCTGATAGTTCCCTGGTGCAGAGTGTTGAAGTGTATATGCGGATTGCCTAGCCCTTTCCATAAGTTTAGACTTTTGGTTGCGTTGGCTAGTCCATGAAGCTTAACATGGTATCAGAGCCTAAGGTCTTGAGTTCAAGTCTTGGCTTTCACAATTTGTCCAAAAATTGCCGTTGCCCCCTTTGTGTCCACGTATAGGCCTCTTGAGCCATACCTCTGAGTCTATTCACGTGTTGACTTCCCGCGTCACACGTGAGAGGGGGCTGTTGAAGTGTATATGTGGATTGCCTAGCCCTTTCCATTAGTTCAGACTTCTGGTTGTCAGTTGTTTGGTCAGCATCACTCTCTCTCCGTCTTCTCTTCTTATCCCCGCGCGCAAATCCCTACTTGATCTTTTTTTTCCTGTTTCCCGCTCGATGCTCTTGTGATTGCTTCCCTGGCCTAGGGCGACGCCCTATGGCTACGGCTAACTGACGCTCCAAATCCCCCAAAGCTCCAAGGCGGATGCCTTCGGCTGCAGCTTGAGCGCCTAAGCGATGCCTTAAAAACCATGGAATGAACAAAGGAAAGTGAAGTGACATATGATAGAATATACTACCTCTGTAAATAAAACATCTTACATTTGTTTACAGAGGGAGTAACATTAGAAATAACTTTGCGTTAGTCCTTAATTAAGAATCAGTTATGTTAGGAATAAGCAACTTGTATTCCCATGAGGCCATAGGCCGATATATATACATGTACAGGTGTGGAACATATGCAGGAAACCCCTTATACAACAGGATAAATACAAAGGGGCACATGACTTATATTATAACTCTAACACCCCCCCTCAAACTCATGGTGGATGAACAACACTGAGTTTGGAGAGATAAAAGCCATGTTGTGCTTTAGTCTGGGCCTTCGTCAGGAAATCCGCCAACTGTAACTCGGAAGGCACATACTGAAGAGCAATAACCTGATCCTGCACACCAGCGTGCACATAGAAAGCATCAACGCCAATATGCTTGGTGAGCTCATGCTTCACAGGATCGCGCGCAATGCTAATAGCACCTGTACTGTCAGAGAAGAGCAGAGTCGGTGTAGTGACAGAAACACCAAAATCCTGAAGTAACCATCGTAACCAAGTCACCTCTGCCGTCAAAAGAGCCATTGCTCGCAACTCAGCCTCGGCACTCGAACGGGAAACTGCAATCTGTTTCTTCGTCTTCCAGGCAATGAGAGAACCACCAAGGAAAACACAGTAAGCAGAAAGTGAACGGTGATCTGAAGGATCACTAGCCCACGTAGCGTCCGAATAGGCCTGAAGCTGTAAAGAACTGGAGCGAGGAAAGAATAGACGGTGCGAAGATATCGGAGAACACGAAGGAGATGACTATAGTGAACCGATGTGGGAGCAGAGACGAACTGACTCAGAATATGAACCGGATAAGAGATGTCCGGACGAGTGACAGCTAGATAGACAAGACTGCCAACAAGATGACGATAACGTGTCGGGTCAGGGAGAGGATCACCATCAGTAGCACAGAGGTGAAGATTGAGCTCCATAGGAGTCTCAACAATGCGCTCATCAGTAAGAGCAGCACGAGCAAGAAGATCCTGGATATACTTTTCCTGGGATATAAAAAAGCCATCAGAGGTAGAAGAGACTTCAATCCCAAGAAAGTAGCGAAGAGGTCCAAGATCAGACATAAGAAACTGCTCACTAAGATAGGCTTTTACAAATGCAATATACTCGGGGTCATCCCCAGTGATGATCATGTCATCAACATAGAGAAGAAGAAGAGTCCGACCACGAGGAGAAAGGTGAATAAACAATGCTGGATCATGAGCACTTGTTGAAAAACCAGCGGCAGTGACCACATAGGCAAAACGCTCAAACCAGGCGCGGGGGGCTTGCTTAAGGCCATAGAGAGAGCGACGAAGACGACATACCATGCCATCATGAACAGAATACCCAGGTGGTGGCTGCATGTACACCTCACGCAGCTCACCATTAAGAAAGGCATTCTTAACATCAAGCTGAGATATAGACCAGTGGCGTGCAGAGGCAACGGCAAGAAGTGTACGAACAGTGGTCATATGGGCCACAGGAGCAAAAGTCTCGTCATAATCACGACCATGCTCCTGCTGAAAACCACGAGCCACAAGACGAGCTTTGTGACGCTCAAGAGAACCATCAGAGCGAGTCTTAACCTTGTAGACCCACTTACAAGTGATGGGACGGACTCCGGGAGGAAGGGAGACAAGATCCCAGGTACCAGTGCGTTCAAGAGCAGCAATCTCCTCTGCCATCGCAAACTGCCATTCAGGATGAACAACAGCTTGACGATAAGAAGTCGGCTCAAGAACAGCAGCACCAGCAGTGGGAAATCCAAAGCGATCAACAGGCGAAAGAGGACGAGAACGCAAGCCATAAGTAGGCTGAGAGGAAGATGACGACACATCCATAGAGGCATCCACAGGTCGTGAACGACGAGTGTAATACTGAGGAAAAGATGGAACAATAGAAGGAGGAATCACCAAGGTAGAATCGGGGGCTGGCGACGAATTAGTCACCGGAGATGAAGGTGTAGAAACTGGTGACATGCTAGGCGAGGAGACTGGGGAAGATGGTGGCTGCAAATCGACGAGAGGTGGGGAAGCAGAGGGAGTGGAACGAATAGGCACAGGCTCGACGGGAGTGATAGGTGAGTCAGGAAAAATGAGGAAAGAGAGATCCTCCACTCAAAAGGTCGAGGAAGATGGGCGTGGGTAGAAGGGACGAGACTCATCAAAAGTCACGTCTCGAGAGATACGCATCCGACGACCGATAGGATCCCAACAACGATAGCCCTTATGCTCATCACTGTAGCCTAAGAAGACACACTCAACAGACTGAGCGGTCAGTTTGGTGCGTTCGCGAGGGGCAAGAAGAACATAGCAAACACAACCAAACAAGCGAAGCATCGAATAGTCAGGAGAACGATCAAAAAGGCGCTCGAAAGGAACACCACCCTGTAGAGCAGCGGAAGGCTGTAGATTGATAAGATAGGTGGAGGTGGAGACGGCCTCAGCCCAAAAATGAGGCGGGAGAGAGGCAGCAATCATCAATGCACGAGCTGTCTCAAGAAGATGACGATGCTTTCGCTCAGCCACACCATTCTGAGCATGAGCACCAGGACAAGAGAATTGAGAGAGAGTTCCTTGCTCAGCAAGAACACCACGCAACATCTTAGAGATATACTCGCCAGCGGAGTCAGCACGAAAAACACGAATGGGTGAAGAGAACTGAGTATGAACCATGGCAGCAAAACGCTTATAAATAGACAACACCTCACTACGAGAAGTCATGAAATAAAGCCATGTGTAACGAGAGAAATCATCTATGAAAATAATATAGTATTTATGACCACCTTTCGAAGCGAAAGGAGCCGGACCCCATACATCAGAATGGACTAAATCGAAAGGACGCTTAGACACTGACTCACTATGTGAATATGGTAACTGAATCTGCTTGCTAAGACGACAACCCTGACACTCTAAAGAGACATCTCCTGAGACAGACCCCAGAAGACCTCGACGAACTAAAGACGACAACCGAGAACCACACAGATGACCAAGTCGATGATGCCACTGCTTGAAGGAACCAGTAACGGAGGCGACTGAAGCGGAGGAACTGGCGATAGTGGTGGCAGCGGAAGGAACATGAAGCCAGTCCAACTCCCAAAGACCCTGAGAATCACGACGGCGAGGGCCAGCCCCAACCAGAGTGTGCGTGCGACGGTCCTGGACAGAACAAGAGTCAACGTCAAGGATGACTCGACAACCAGAATCAGTAAGTTGACCAGCAGAAAACAAATTCATGGTAAGTCGAGGAACATGAGCAACATCAGGAACAGAATAAGAAGTGGTAAGATTGCCTCTACTAACGACAGAAAGTGGAGTACCATCAGCAGTGAGGACATGAACAGGAGAATCCAGCGATCGAAGAGAGGACAAAGTGGAAGAATGAGAAGACATATGAAAAGAAGCTCCAGAGTCCAGAACCCATGGGGATGTACCTGACTGTGTAGAGGGTGGTTGCTCAGTGCGGGAAGCATTAGTCATAGAACCAGCAGTACCCGTCGAGGAAGAACCTGAAGCCGCGAGCAGACGCTTAAGTCTCAGAATATCCTGCTCGGTCAAAGCAATGGCAGAAGCTGTCGAGGTAGATGACGAAGTCCCTGAAGATGATGATCGCGCCTTGCGCAGGTGTTTCCTCTTTGTGTAGCACTGGGACTCAATATGACCATCATTGTTGCAGTAGTCACAATGTGGACGGGGGCGACCTGAGCCTCCAGAAGGAGTGGGCAAGAGCAGCGGAGCACTCGAGCGAGAAGGGGTCGGTGCAGCAGGTGGCGTGAAAGGAGCCCAAGTAGCGAGCACAGAGGGAACCTCCAGCAAATTAGCACCACGTAAGCGAGTCTCAGCACGAATCTCAGAAAGTGCCTCCATGAGAGAAATACGGCCACGAGCAAACAACTGAGCACGCCGAGGCTCAAACTCCTTACGGAGCCGAGACAGGAACTCGTAGACGCGATGAAACTCCAAATTGGCCTGGACAGCCTGGCAACAGGGGCAAGTACGACAACCAGCACTGCGGAGAGAATCAAGCTGGCGCCAGATAGCAGAATTTTGTGCATAGAAGTCATCAACAGTAGAGTCACCCTGCTGAAGAGCATGCTCCTGACGGACCACAGAAAGGTATAAGGCATCACCAGAGGGCTCATAGCGCTGACGAAGACGGGTCCACATCTCAAAGACAGTAGGAAGACCCAGAAACTCAGAAGCAAACTGAGGCAGAACACTAGCAGTGAGAACAGCTACAGCACGAGCATCATCATCAAGCCACTGGGTGTAAACAGACAGAGCACCATGGTACGTCTGAAGAGCCTCCTCATAAGCCAAAACCCTCTCCTCATAAGCACGATTAGCAACCTCATCAGCAAGCTTAGCCGCATCCTTGGCGGCCTGATTAGCATCCGTCGGAAGAACCGGTGGAGTCGGCGGAGTAGGGGCCACTGGAGGAACCGGACGTGGCGGACAGCAGACCTCGCCAGAAAGAACACCCCAAAGACGGATGCCACGCATGTGAATGCGCATGAAGCCAGTGAACTGGGTGTAGTTAGTACCATCGAAGATCACCGGACAGCGAGGGACAACAACATAGCCCGATGCAGCAGACATTTTTTTTTGTATCAACAGAAGGCAGAGTCTCGATCTGCAGCAGCGGCGGGAGGCTCGATCAGTCCGTAGGAATCAGAAGACGAGCCTCGGAAGACAGAATCTCGATCTGGCCTCGAGCGAAAGACAGGGCGGGGCAGGCCGATCCAGTCGGGAGATAAAGGGGCAGGCCGATTCGAGCGGAGGACGAGTCGAAGCTGGTGTCGATCCGAGCGGAACGGGCGGGGCCTTCGATCGAGCGGAACAGGCGGGGGCCTCGATCGAGCGGAACAGGCGGGGGCCTCGATCGAGCGGAACGGGCGGGGCCCGATCCGAGCTCGAGTAGAAGTCGGGATTCTCGATCTGTAGAAGCGGGCGGGCGGGCAGAGGAGACCGGCTTCCTGTCGAGGCTTCCTGTCGACGAGCAGACGTGGGGAACCAGCGGCAGAGAGAGAAGCAGCCGCAACGCCGCGGGAGGATCAATCACACGAGTTGCGGCGTGTAAAAAATTGACCTAGCTCTAATACCATGTTAGGAATAAGCAACTTGTATTCCCATGAGGCCATAGGCCGATATATATACATGTACAGGTGTGGAACATATGCAGGAAACCCCTTATACAACGGGATAAATACAAAGCGGTACATGACTTATATTATAACTCTAACAAGTTACAGTCTACCAGCGCTTAATTAAGAATCAGTTCCACTCTACCAGCGCTTAATGAAGAATCAGTTACACTCTACCATCACTTTTCAGGGCCTTTGGCTTTTCACATGTCAGTAGTCAAAAGATCTTTGCCTTCTAATGCTCTTTTTCTCTCATTGTAGCTGTCATCATTCAAGCGAGACATACAAGAAATGGATAGTCTAATGTCTCTAGAAAACGACAGCTTAACAGAGGACCTTCTCCCTTCTAGGAATGCATTTTTGGTTCGTCAATCTCGGTACGGAATTTTTTTGTACATTAAAAAATCATTGAATTATCCACTTCCTTTTTATTTCCTGAACTGCAGAACATGCTGGCTATTTTATATTTTGTAATTAGGGAAATTAGCTCACTAACACCACAGATGGTGAAATTAGAGAAACAACACCATAAAGGAGCTCAGTTACTAAATGACACTGCGATCAGAGTTTATTATGAAAAATGACACTGCATAAAGCAAGTACTCTTTTGTAAGTTTCCCAAAAAATAAATACACTTGCCATTTCTTCCCTGATCAACTCCTGTCGCCACTACTAGCAGCCACTGCTGCTCATTCAGCCAGCATTGCCACTGCTTCGTCTAATTTCTGTCCCTGCAGTCTTCTTCATTGGCACGGTCATAGCTTCTCCAAGATCTCTGAAAGACTAGGAGGACATAAACTTTATTTCAGCTATAACGATGTTATTTTCTGCATTAAACAGTTATTGTGATGATATCTGGTAGTTGAGCCCATCTGCTCCAGTATTTCTTTAATTTCATCTGTTTGTGGTGTGCCTGTACTTTTGGTTCCTCTGTTTTGCTTACAGGCTACTGCTCGATCTGTCTCCCCTTTAAAGTGATCTTACTTCTCAGATTTGCTCGTTGTGGTTGCTCTGCTGGAACAGAAGTGTGTAGATTGTTCACATAAGATGTTGAGTACCAATAATATATTACAAACTATCGGTTTCGGGTTAAGATATCTGCTTACTAAACCAAAAACCCATGTTATGTAAATCTGCCCAGAAAAAAGTTGGCATTCATTCTGGCAGGTTTGTCGAGCTTGTGAAACAAGTTTTTGGAGCCTCCTGTATTTGAAGTACAATGCGAGAGAAACTGAGAATTGATGGCGAACAAGATCAAGAGAATCAAGATTAATTAAGTTGGGTTAGACACTAACAATTCCATTCTTATGTGCCCTTCAGTCCTTCACTCTCTTCTCCTACCCTGATTTGCCTTTCTTTTCGAGGTTGAATCCCCTGGCCTCTGCATTATTGTGATGCACACATCTATCTTTGCTGAAGTAGATGCAAGGCAACGAGACTAAAGTCATGAACAAGCAGAACATAACAAAGATAACTATGTCATAACAGTTGCAAGGTATGAATCTAACACCTATGATTTAGTCAACTTTGTCCACAACAACGCCTTCAAGAAGGGATAAATGCCCCAGAAAAAACACCCCCCGCGTCGCCCTCCTCTGGCGACACGGGGGGCGACTCCCCTCGAGCGCCGTCGGGCCTTCCCCCCCTTCTCGTCTCGCCGATGTCGGAGGCCCTCCGCCGGCGAAGCTCGGGCAGGCTCCAGTGAGGGTGGCGGTGGGGCCTCTCCCTGGGTGCCCTCCGTTCTTCTCCTCCCCTCCTCGCTGGGTGTGGCGGCTGCGCGGCGGCGCGCGCCCGATCTACGAGGTCTGGCGGCGGGGAGCAGCCGCGGTCCATGGCGGGCTGCTGGCTGCGGCCAGTGTCGTCATGGTGGCCCAGACACGTGGTGGGGTGGACGCGGTTGGCCGGGGCTAGCGGCCAGATCTAAGCGCCATGCGCGACAGCGGGGATGGCTGGTGGTGCCGCGGTGGCTGCGTTCGGCCGGTGCTCTGTGTTGCTTTGGCGGCGGGGCTGGCGGTCGGAGGTGCGGTCGGTGGTTGCTTGCTCTGTCGGACCTTAGGCTGGGTCTTGGCGAGCGGCGCGGGTTAGGGCAACGGCCCGACGTGGTGGTTGCTCTGGTCATGGGCTACGGCGGCGTGGGGAGGTATGGTGGCCTCTCTGCTGCTTGGTGTCTACACGACAGCTCAGCGGATCCGGCTGCTGCGACGGTTGGCTTCTCCGCCAGCGCTGGTTCGTTTGCAGGTGGACTGTTTCGGCCTTCAATCCTTCTCCTCGGCGCCGTGCGCTACTTTCGTCGAAGGGCCGGTCCTCTCCCAGCTGCGGTCCATCGCCCGTCTCGCGCCCAGTGTTGCAGAACCGAGCTAGTCCCGCGCCCGGCTGCAGGACCGAGGTTGTCTCGCGCGCGGTAGCAGGACCATGCTTGTCTTGCGCCCGGCTGCAGGACCGAGCTCATCTCGTGCTCGGCTGCAGGATCGTGCTCGTCTCACGGCCGGCTGCAGGGCCGTGCTCGTCTCGTGCCCGGTGCGGCAGGACGGGTCGATGGGGGCCAGTTTTGGCCGGCCTATTGGGTCTCGGCGTTCTAGGGGTGCAAAAGGCGGGGCCTTTCCGCTCGTCTCTTTGATTGGGGTAGCGGCGGGTCTCGAGTGTTGATGGTGTCCCATGCTTCCTTGGCCGTCTTCTTGGCGCCAAGGGTGAGCACCATCTCATGTGGGATAGAGCGCAAGATCGCCTCCATCGCCAACCGGTCCTCCTCGTACCCGACATCGCCGGTTTCCACGGCTTTCCACATATGCCGCACCTCCATGATGACTTCCATCAGGGTAGTTGGTCCGCGTGAGGAGAGGGAAGGAGGTACTGGACATGCCCACGTCTCGCACGGAGCGTGGCGCACCCAGCTCGCCTCCCGGCCTGCCTCGCAGCACGAGCGCGTTTGCCGCACGGGCCTCCTCAGCCGAGCTCTGCTCAACGGTCTTGGAGCCGTCGCCGGCGACGCCTTCTTTCGGCATATGCTTCGGCATATAACCTAAGGCTCTGATGCCAATTGTTAGCCCAACTACAGTCTAGCTAGCTCTCCCGCCGGGATCGAACTACAGACTAGTTAGTACCAGACTGAAGAGCAGAATATCTGGACGAGGATCACTAGCACGAACACTACCAAGCACACACACTCACATACTAGTGAGGAGACACGGTGGTACTACTAGTGGAAGCTGAATGATTTTGCTTCTGAACTGGCTTGATTACAAGTGAAGGAGCCGGGTCCTTTTATAGGCTGGGCTGGACGTGCACACAGCACGCCCACACTGAAATTCCTACATACTTGCATGTCACTTACGGGACTACTACCATAACCATGCAAAGCACCTTCCTAGCAACTACTAGCGTACTTGCTTGCACAGCTAAAGTCTACTTCTAGTCAAGTTCCTCAACGTTAAGGAAAACTACAGGAAATAACTAGGAAACTACCTAGTCATTGCACGCCAAGGAAGCTGTTGGTGCTGCATGCATGCAACCGAAGACCATGGTTGACTCAACACGGACTTGACTCTCTACCATCCAGAAGAAGCGCTCTATGACGATAACTCGAGGGCGAGTTCCAAACAACCAGGGGAGAATGATGAGGAACGATAGATGAGAGAAAAAGAAGAAGAGAGAAAAACACATGCCAGATCTGTTTGGGTACTTCTAGATACTTCCACTCTAGTGTAGTATTTCTTTTCTTTTCTTTTCTATCCTACCTACTGTTTTCCAGAGTCTTCTAGTTGTGAGTAGCTATGAGTAGAATAGCGAAACTTAAATAATATTTTCTAGAGTATCCCAGCTATAAGTAGAAGTATGTGAAGGCTTCCCAAAGCCCTATAAATAGAGGTCCTCACCTCTACTTTGAACTCAAGACTATGTACCCACTACCTATAATAGAACTTGTTGTTCTTATCTAAGATCTTGGAGTAGATCTTGTGCTCTAGGAGTTCTGGATTGAACTCTTGCTGCCATATAGGCCTACATTCGCCTCTAGAGCGATATCTAGCGCAGCACGTTGAAGTTGTTCCTTCAACACTTGTGCTGTACACATTGTAGCAGCAAGGTGGAGTTGCTCCTCCACAACATTTGTGCTGCTTCAGGTGCATCGATGCACGGTGCCCTCGCAGCGTGGTGTGTGCCGTCTTGGTTGCGGATGAGTGGGTGGCTCGACGCGTGGCGCTCTCGCGGTGGGGTGCGTGCACTGGGCACGGATGCTTGCCTTGGCGTCCTCATGGCAGCATGGATGAGTAAATGATAGAATAAGGGGAACGGCTATGGCTGGCACTGCCACCATAGCAGTCCTGGGAGAGGAGGGCGCAAAATCGTCTCCATGATTTTCAGATTAGGCGTTTTTTTCATCCTGTTGCTACCTCTTCTGTTTCATCCCTTTTCCTCTCCTACCTAGATAGTGCAATCCCATCTATTTGTACTGGTCATGTGTTACCTTATTGGCAGGTTTAGCAAGCCGAATGCAATTAGTGCCAAATGCAGTGATGACAATGAAGAAATGTTAATCACCCAAAGGGGAAACTAATGCCCGTGTACTATGTCATACATGTCCAAGTCAGCAGCTTTTGTAGGTGCTAAAACTACTTTCATGTCGGCAGTATAAGTTTGTAACTTACACAATTTTCTCTTTGATTCATCAAACCTTTTAATTGTGCTTCCTTCATTTTTATGGTCAATATACTTGTAGCCATACACATTTCGAAATGTATTAAATGGTAGTATGTTCTTGCCAAGCTGAATAACTTTTGCGATAGTTCTTTCTAACCACCCCTATTTATCTAGATTTACCATTTTATACTGTATTATCTTGCTAAAGAACTTCTTCTACTTCAGAACTGGCAGAAGGCATGCTAATGTATTACTAGGAGGTTCAGTTTTCAGAACATTCAGTATCAACTTCTTCACTTATGGCTTTCCGGTATTTTATTTTTTTCCTCGCTCAGTCCATGCTTTTCCTTTCGCATATTAATTGCAGTTCCCACTCTTATATTTGTTGGGGTATGCAATTCCTCACCCCTCACAAATGTGCAGAATAACATTGCCTGTGTTTCTACCAGGGCAAGAGCATGATTCATCCATGCGGCTATTAGCATGAGATAATATCCGTGCACGGTTGCCGCGGATAGTGGTCATGAGCTTTCTCACGCTAAGCACATGCACAGTGCAGCTGCCTGGAGATGACTTAGCAAAATAAACCTTTTTTCGTGCCATTTAGTGTCGCATGGCTGCTTGATTAGGCACTGGTGCTTAGCAACTGCTTATGCATATAACTAGCACAAATAATAAATAAGAAAATCATGCAAGAACATACAAAGAAGCATCGAACTGATGAAAGCTTACATAAGTGATTGATGATGTGGCTGTATACTTTCTCTTAAGCATCCACATATACGCATCTAGCATTGTACAGGCCCTTGGTTTCCGTTCATAAACTTCAAATATTGTTCAATAAGCATGATTCAGTAAATCAACTACAGACTTAGTTGTGGCTTACTAACCTCTCTAATATCAATTGCATGAGACACGTGTAAATTGGGAAGGTGCCCGTCGCCCGCGCTGCCTCCAGGGGGGCGGCTCGGGCGAACCCTATCCGCCGCCGCCCCCGACTCTCCTCTCCTCTCCCCGCCGCCGCCGGAGGAGGCTGGCGAGCGAAGCTCGCTTGGCTGACGGCGGTGGCGGGCTCGCCTCCGTTCCTCGCGAGGAGGCCTCCGGCTGCGGCGCGACGGCGCCCCTGGGCGTCCGACGGCGCGGCGGATGCGGGATACTGGGGCGGCGGCCCCAGGGGACTCCGGCGGTGGCTGTGCCGCCACGGCTGCAGGGGCAGCGTGGGGGGCGGCCTTGGCGGCTGGTGGCGACGGATCTCGGGCATCCGGCCCAGATCCGGTTTCCTCTGGGTGGTGTGGGCTCGGGCGCCGGCCGGCAGCCCCGAGCGGTGGTGGTTGCGCGCCTGGGTTGCTCCCTTCTCCGGCGTGGTTGAGGATGGTTGGTGGTGGTGGCGTGGTGCCGGCGATGCTCAAGGTTGGCTCTGTCCGACGGTCGGCGCGCCCGGCGGTGGGATTCCGGTAGGCTACGCGGCCTGCTGTGGATTCCGGATGCCGGAGCGGCGGCTCTGGGTGGTGGTCCGACGGGTCCGCCTCATACTTTGAGGACGGCCGGTCGTGGTCGCTGTTGGTGGAGGGGAGGCCGGGGGCGTCCGGTGTCACCTCTCTGCCACGTTGATGAGTGTCTCTCGCCTTCCTGTAGCGGTGAACTCACCCGGCAATCTGCTCCCTGGTCGTGGCTCCGGTGGTTTGGACTTTGTTCATGGACGGGGCGAAATCTCCGCACGGCTTGCCGATGCTGGCAGCGACGACGCCTGTGGGTGCCGTTTCCTTCTTGGGGCGCTGCCATGGTCCTGATCATGTCCCTCCTCGAGCGCCGGGGGAAACCCTTGTTCCGGCCCTCCGGAACAGGCGACGGTGGCGTCACGGCGTCGTTACCTTCATGAAGGCGCCGCCTTGGCTGCTCGCGGAGTCCTCGGAGCTAGAGTTTGGAGCGTCTTGCTTTTGGTGTGGGTTGCCCCTTGGGACGTGGGCCTCTAGGGCGCTATGTATGCCATCGCGGCGCATCCTGCGCGTCTTCTTCTTCAGGCCCGGCTAGGTTCTGACATCCACCAGCCGACTCTTCTAGGCACTAGTGGTGGGAGGTACGTTGATCTAGTTAGTTCTGTAGTTGTCAGTGTGGCTTGGATGTTGCTTGCAACGGTAGTGACGCGGCCTGTTTGCTCGGTGCCCCGTCTTCTTTGCTTTCTTGGCTAGGGATAGGGCAAGGCAAGTTCTCTCATTCTCGTCTGTAGTAGGTGTGGTTCTAATCTCAGGGATTAGCGTGATGTGTTTTTGCCTTTTGGCATTGTACTCAAACTGTGGATGGGTCTCTTTACCCTTTCTTCTATCAATATATGATACGCATGCTTGTGCGTATTCGAGAAAAAAAAGACACGTGTAAATTTCTTTTGCGGTGGTAGGTCATGCAGGATATGGGCTCAACTTTGCCTACTAAGGCCAAAACAGAATAATGAGCAGTTTATCAAATGATAGTACTCTTGGATGCAGTGATGGATATCCTTTCCAGTTATATTCTAACTTTTGTTTCTGAATTCAAGCAATTGTCATTTACTCATTGTGTCTGAGAGAAACCGAAAGAACAACTTATTCGAGATTACAATTGATGACTATTGCAGGTTTTGCTTCTTGCCCTTTCCTTATGGAGTTTCAATTTCACTAGTATTTGTGCTTTTGGTCTCCTTGCATACGTTGGATACATTTTGTATGCTTTCCCTTCCTTGTTCCAAATGCATCGGTTGAATGGGTCACTCCTAGTGTTTATCCTGTTTTGGGCAGTAAGCACATATGTCTTCAATGTGGCATTCACATTCTTCAACAAAAGATTTCAGAAGGTATCAGACTTAGCTATCCAAGTTCTATTGATTATTGAAGTTTGTGAATTTATTTTGGTCAATTTTGCAGGATACGATAATATGGGAGACTATTGGCCTATGGCATTATTCTATCCCTGGACTATTTCTACTCGCACAATTCTGCCTTGGTGTTTTTGTAGCACTTTGTAATCTTGTAAACAATTCTGTTTTTCACTACCTTACCTCTGAGGAGGGGCCATCGTCTAGTGATGATCACCTTATTGATGGTAAGTGAATTTGTCACTGTTAACATTTTCAGTTTACTTTTCCTTGCTGCCTGGTTTTCAATTGAGTAAAAAATATATTCTCTGTGAGATAATGTCTTAAATTGATGAAATGATTGGATATGCATGATGCATATTGTTGACATGGGCAATGATGAGCACTCAAAAGTAACTGCCACATCACACTGAAAAAGAAACCGCGACATCAAACTATGTACATTTCTTCTATTTTTGGTAAATAATAAAGACTAAATGGAATCCTGGCTGATTTTCTGGACTAGCCAAAACTGTACTGCTGGTTGAGCCCATGTCTCCTTGGTAAATAATTCTCCAGATGACTATTGGAGTACCCTCTCCCACAGTTCGAACTTTTGGTTGCGTTGGCTAGTGCATGAAGCTTAACATGGTATCAGGGCCTAAGGTCTTGAGTTCAAGTCCTGGCTTTCACAATTTATCCAAAAATTTCTGCTGCCCCCCTCCGTGTCCATGTATAGGCCTCTTGAGCCATACCTCTTGAGTCTATTCATGTGTTGACTTCCCGCTAAACACGTGAGAGGGGGTGTTGAGGTGTATATGTGTATTCCCTAGCCCTTTCCATCAGTTCGGACTTTTGGTTGCGTTTGCTACTGCACGAAGCTTAACATGCTATCCCTCTCCCATAGTTCGGACTTTTGGTTGCGTTGGCTAGCGCATGAAGCTTAACAAACACAAATACTGGTTAAAAGGAAATCGTCTAACCAAAATGAGGTGTCTAATATGGGAACTACTTATGCTAAATTAATGCTGTGGCAGACATTTCAGCCGTGGCTATGTGCTATCTCGCAGCAGCGCCATGGCTGGGGAAGGAAAGGGAACCTCTTAGGATTGTTAGGAAAAAAAGCTATACAGGAAAGCATATATGGTGTTAGTTGTGTGATTAGATGTTTGCCCCTTGGTAACAGATTATGATATCTGGTATTGTTTGTAGCTTTACTAGCGAGCTGTTAACACTTGTATCTATGCTCTAGTTAATGTCCAAGGGCCTGTTTGGTTGGTGGCTAACTTTGCCATAGTTTGCCACACTATTTTAGCCAAACTTGCATTAGCTTTGGTGCTCGAATTGTTAGCCACACTTCGGCTTGCTCAAGTGAATCTTGCCACACTTTTCTGTGTATGACATGTGGGGCTTATTTCTAACAAAAAGAATCTTGCCTTAGGTGTGGCTAGAGCCAAACACCCATCTAACTTGGTCAAACTTGCCTTACTTGAGGTATGGCAAGGTGTGGTTAGGAACCAAACAGCCCCTAAATATACTGAAACATAATAGTGTAAACGTTATGTATGGCAGATGAGTTCTCATATAGGTTTATATGTTATCGCAAATTGTTACACTGGAACCAGAGATCAATTCTCGAAGATGTTTGTTCGTATTTAAATCCAATTTGGAAACTTAACTGTTCACTGTCTGACAACCAGTGAAAACAATTAGGTACAAAAAGCTCCCTGCACGACTGTTCTGGCAAGGTTCCCTTTTGCAGTTGCTGTTTTGTTAAACAAGTGTTGTCTGGAGGTGCATGGGCACATAGTAATGAGTAAATGACCATACTTGTGGTTGTTAGAAGGCTACAGATTTTTCTTTAAGTTCGTAAATGGTAACATAGTGTTAACGTTTTTCATAATTTAATAACTTTATCATGTTTTTCACAATTTGATTCTTGATTTTTTGTTCGAAATAGATTACATCACAGTTCTGCTGTCTTATGTTTAATATTGCAATTAATTCTGATCTGTTCGAGGCCTATTTTTGCAGACAAGGAAGATGCAATGGTTTTGATTGTAGCAACGCTAGCATGGGGTCTACGCAAACTTTCACGTGCAATTACTTTAATGTTACTGTTTCTTCTTGTGATGAAACCTGGATTTATTCATGCTGTTTACAGTACGGTGCAATATCCTTCTCTGTGTTATCTTATCTAATTCTGAAGTTACTGTTATTTGTCCCATTGATTTCTGGATTTCAGTTTACCATCTTCTCTAGTACCCCAACCCCCACAGTCATTTGATGGATCTTATAAATCATTTTGTAGCATCTACATTTTATCTTTTTGCCTCAAGCTGAGCCATACCTAATGAGCATTACTTTTGTCTCAGTGTGCTTTTTCCTGGTGTTTCTGGTGAATCATTCAATCAATAAAAGACTACGCCAATTCTTAGTGTTATTTTGCGAGGTGCATTTTTCTATACTGTACATTCTTCAGCTTGATCTAGTCTCCAATGCTCTTGAGTGCAGTGGTCCACTTATGATGGAGGTATTCTCACAGTTAGGTGCGCACTCTATGTTTCATGTCTTTGCTTTTCTGTAAAGTTAACCTTGTTTCTTTGTTAAATCAATGACAACCCAGTGCTGAAGGTGTATTCTTAGGTGTTCAGGTTCTGCACAGCAAGGCAATGCACATTGTTATGGATGCACCTTATCTCTACTGCATAGCTCATGGGGTGTATATATATCACGTAAGACTTGGGGTACAAGGAAAGGAAACATAGCCTGATAGGACTCCTACACCTAATAC
>NC_057801.1:290849530-290859933 GCF_018294505.1 Triticum aestivum
CCTCTCAAATGCAAAGCGTATGCCATAGCATTGCATTTATAGAAGTGTAGCACTAAGGAAAAAAAAAGATAATCGAAAGTCCACGCCTTGAGAGTGTCGTCCTAGCATGAGAGTCTTCAAAACCTGCTGAGTAAAGCCAAAGGAGATAACGAGAAGATGACGCATCAGAGGAACATCGCATCAGTAGAAGATACAAGAGAAGATGGATTGTCAAAAGAAGATGGCACATCGAGAGAATGAAGCATTGCACACAAAAGCATAGCGCGAGAAAACTCGTAGCGAAAGAAGCTTGGTGACAAGATAATGGGTGTCGATTAACAATGCAAAAGAGGCCACGAAAATCCTATAGAAAGGACAAGGACCAGAAAAAGGCTGATGGATAAAGGTATGGTGGACTCGCATGACATGAGAAAAAGAGAAACGGACTTGGTGGACGCAGCGGAAATATAGAGCTAGAATCAAGTATACATGAACGAAGATGCAAGAGCCTTCGTGCATACAGAAGAGCCTGTGGCCTGTGGAAAAAGTCGTGCATGTGAGATGCCGACGAGAAGCAGCGGAAAAGAGCAACTAGCAGACGAGCACCAAACACAATAGACGGTGCATGTACGAGACGGGAGAGCCTGGCGGGATGGTGACTTGGGTGGCCCGCTGCTCGGGCGAGGGGGTGGGGGGTTGCGATGCGATTTGGGAGGGTAGCCCGATTCCAGCGGGGAGGCAACAAATGCTTGGTGGATCCAATCGGGGAAGGGGTCGGGCCATCAGATATGAGAACGGAGAGGAAGCACACCGAGATCAATAACGGTGCACGAGTTGTGTGTGCGCGGAGAGGGAAAAAACCATAGGCTCTAATACCATGTTAGGGAAATAGCAACTTGTATTCCGATGAGTCCATAGGCCAGTATATATCCACATGCAAAATACTCTTAACAATTTTAACGAGTTTTGAACAGTTCTCTTGAATTAAATGGTGAACCACATCATACTTTTTATACTACAGTAACAGCACTCCTTTTCTCGTATGTTTGACAGGCCTCTCAAGTAATGCTAAAACAAAAGACTTAGTGGAGATTGGCTCAATTATATGCTTCTGTGCTGTCCATAGCCATGGTTTTAAAATGCTTTTTGCTCTCTCTGCTGTTCTTCGGCATACACCGTGTCCACCTGTTGGGTTCAGTATCCTAAAGGCTGGTTTGAATAAGTCAGTACTATTGTCAGTTTATAGCTCACAAAATTCACGAGAAGGTCAAGTTTGCCGCAACTTACATGGTACCTTCTTGCATCATGGACATCTATATTAATTATTTCTTGTTTGGCACAGCCTTTACTTGTTAAATGAACTACAACATAAATTATGTCATGCTTAACGTTACTAGGTTTTATACTTCTCAGATGCGTTCATGGTGGCAAGAGCTCTTTGTCGCTGACAAATAAGAAAAATGTTTTAGGTGCAGGGCTAATGTTTGTGCCGGAAAGAGTGCATGGGGAGAGGACCAATGCAGGATTAGTTCGCTTCCTTGATCTTTTGTAAACTGTTTCACAGTGTGCCTTTTTCGTAAAGGGATACTACAAATTTATATTTAATTGCTTAGTAGAAAATTTGAAACTTGGGTACTTGGATGACTCCAGATGTCCACTCTATTGTTTGACATGAGTTATTGACTGAATATATGTTTACTATGCCAACCCTCTATTTTGTATTTTGCAGAAAAAAAGATTGCGTCATATCTCAGTAAAATCGGCCAGAAATTTCTCTCTATGTATCGCTCATACGGAACTTATGTGGCTTTCCTCACAATTCTGTTGACTCTATACTTGGTGACTCCCAATTATATATCATTTGGTTACCTTTGGTTCCTTCTACTTTGGATAATCGGAAGGCAGCTTGTCGAGAAGACGAAGAGACGACTTTGGTTTCCATTAAAAGTATATGCTGCTGTGGTGTTTATCTTCACCTATAGCCTGAGTATTTCTCCACTCTTTGCGCGCTTGGTTTCAAAGTTTGTTAAACTATATCCTGATCTTGGATTTGATCCTGAAGCCTCTTTGTTGGTAAATGTTTGGCAATCATTGTCTATTCTAATAGTGATGCAACTTTACAGTTATGAAAGAAGGCAGAACAGTGACAAGAACTTCAGTGTTTCTGATGCTTCTGTATCTGGGCTTCTAGGGTTCCTTAGGAGGTTGCTAATTTGGCACAGTGAGAAGATACTATCAGTTAGTGTGTTCTATGCTTGCCTATCATCAATCAGTCTATCTGGCCTAGTTTATCTGTTAGGTCTCATTGTGTTTTCCACCTTACCAAAAGCTTCTCGAATTCCTTCGAAGGTCTACCTAGTCTACACTGGTTTACTTGCTGTATCTGAATACCTCTTCCAAATGATATGCAAACCTGCTCAAATGTGTCCTGGTCAGCGCTTGTATGGATTTGCTGCATTTCTTGGTTTGAAACATTACGATTCTGGGCTTTGGGGTGTTGAATATGGGCTTAGAGGGAAAGTTCTGGTGATTGTGGCTTGCACCATTCAATATAATGTGTTCCACTGGCTGGACTTAATGCCAGCATCTCTAGTACATGCGGGTAAATGGGAAGAGCCTTGTCAGCTGTTTATCTCTTCCGATCAATCTGCTAGTCTTTCGAACAACAGGGAGGAGATACATTCCTCAAATAGGTTTGCCTTGTTGTTTTCTAAAGTCCAAGGTCTTGTGGGTAGCAGCATATCTTTATCCCTTAGTTCAGGCAACACGTATCAGACCTCAGAAGCTGTCCAGAATGTGACCAAAGGTTTGGACGAGGACAAAAGGTACTCATTTGCAAAGATGTGGGGAATGTCAAAAGAAAGCCACAAGTGGGATAAGCAAAGGATCGTCTCTCTGAAAAGAGAAAGATTTGACACCCAGAAGTCGACATTTAAGAGCTACATAATATTCTGGATGGAAAATCTTTTTAAACTGCGAGGTCTGGAAATTAACATGATTGTGTTACTATTGGCAAGCTTTACATTGTTAAATGTTGTATCGATGTTTTATATCATGTGCCTCGTGGCATGTATTCTTATGAACAGAGATCTAATCCAGAAACTGTGGCCCCTTTTCGTGTCTCTCTTTGCTACTGTCTTAGTACTCGAGTATTTTGCCCTTTGGAAAGATGGAATGCTCTGGTTACAGGGTGTCAATGATATTGAAATGCGTTGCCACGGATGCTGGAAAAATTCACAGATTTCCTTTGATTATTGCTCGAAATGCTGGCTAGGTATGTTGTCTTTCCTGTCATATCTTGAACTTCTGCAATCCAATGTTATATTACTATTCAGCTTAAAACAGATAATTTATGAAATATATGTACATTTATTTGATGCAGGGTTAATAGCTGATGATCCTCGAATGTTGGTTAGCTACTATGTTGTGTTCATTTTTTCGTCATTCAAGCTACGCTCTGACCACTTCTCTGGTTTCTCGGACTCGGATACATACCGTCAGATGCGATCCCAAAGGAAAAATGCGTTTGTTTGGAGGGACCTCTCATTGGAAACAAAAAGCTTCTGGACCTTTCTTGATTATGTGCGGCTTTATGCTTACTGCCATTTATTAGATATAGTTTTGGCACTAATTGCTATTACTGGTACTCTGGAGTATGATTTTTTACACCTTGGTTATCTCGGGTTTGCTCTGGTTTTCTTCCGAATGAGACTTGAAATACTGAAGAAGAAGAATAAGATTTTCAAGTATCTACGGATGTATAATTTCGCTGTTATAGTTTTGTCACTTGCATATCAATCTCCTTATGTTGGGCAGTTTAGCTCTGGCAAGTGTGATCAAATAGATTACCTCTATGAAATTATTGGATTCTACAAGTATGATTATGGTTTTAAGATAACATCACGGTCAGCTTTTGTTGAGATAGTGATCTTCTTATTGGTAGCAGTGCAATCATACATCTTTAGTTCTGGTGAATTTGATTATGTATCAAGATACCTTGAAGCAGAGCAAATCGGTGCAATTGTCCGTGAACAGGAGAAGAAGGCTTTAAAGAAAACTGAACAGCTGCAGCATCTTCGCAGGTCTGAGGAGCAAAAACGTCAACGCAACATGCAAGTAGAAAGGATGAAATCTGAGATGTACAATTTACAAAGTCAACTAAATACAATGAATTCCTTCACCCCAATCAATAATGCTTCCTGCAATGAAGGCTTACGGCGCAGGAGGACTACTAGGTTGTACAGTGATATTGATGCTCCATTGCTAGATAATGAGATTGGTTCACCAGCTGCAGCATCTCAGTCATTTGAATTCTCTGTAGCAGATACAAAGAGAAACCTACCAGATTTATTGTTCCCAAGCTCGTCTGATGCTCCGCGGTCACCAATCAGGGGGAGAAGTGAAGAATTTATGCTGGCTGATAATGCTAAAAATTCCGTGGGCTCAACATCTGAGATTATTGAGCTTGATGAGTGTGATATCAAATTGCATCCTAACTTACTAAAAGAGAAGGAAAGAAGACAACCCAAGGAAAACCCACTTAAATCTGCTGTGCAGTTAATTGGTGATGGTGTTTCCCAAGTTCAGTCATTTGGAAACCAGGCAGTTACAAACATTGTGAGCTTCTTGAACATTGATCCAGAAGAATCACTCTCCAATGAGCATCCCGCAGAAGGTAGCTTTTATGATGTAGTAGAAAACCAGAGGGGAACACAAGATGGCCAGTTTCTGAGGACACATTCAGATAGCTTGGGAACTGCAACAGAATCCTCAGCAAGTATGCCAGTTGGTGTTATCTTTCGGTATATATGGTATCAGATGCGAAGTAATTATGATTATGTTTGCTATTGCTGTTTTATCCTGGTATTTCTGTGGAATTTTAGTTTGCTCTCCATGGTCTACCTTGGAGCGCTTTTCTTATATGCTCTTTGTGTCAACTATGGGCCAAGTTACTTGTTTTGGGTCATTGTTCTGATCTACACTGAGCTCAACATTCTATCACAGTATATATATCAGATTATTATCCAACACTGTGGTTTGAATATACATTTGCCTCTTCTCCAGAGATTAGGTTTTCCTGATGATAAAATAAAAGCATCCTTTGTTGTCAGCATATTGCCTTTGTTTTTGGTATATATATCTACTCTCCTGCAGAGCTCAATCACAGCCAAAGATGGTGAATGGGTCCCTGTAACAGAATTCAGTTTCCTTAGTGCAAGAAATAACATTGAAGAGAAATTTTGTACACCATACAACTGGAAAGATAGGGTAAAAAGTTTGCACATGCCTTTAATGAATCTTATAAGGATGTTTGGGAGGGGCTTATCTAGATATTGGCTATCACTAACACAGGGTGCAGAATCTCCTCCCTTTTTTGTGCAAGTTACAATGGAAGTAAAACATTGGCCAGAAGATGGAATCCAACCAGAGAGGATAGAGTCAGCAATAAATAAGGTACTTGTGACAGCCCATGAAGAAAGATGTCAATCTAATTCGCCTTCATCATGCCATTCTTGTAGTCGAGTTCGGATTCAAAGTATTGAACGGAGCAAAGAAAATCCTAGTATGTCTCTTGCTGTGCTAGAAGTTGTTTATGCTGCTCCTACAGAATGCCAGTCAGCAGGATGGTTCAAATCACTTACTCCAGCAGCTGATGTAGAAAGGGAAATTCATGACTCACAAAAGGCAGGCCTTTTTGAAGAAATAAATTTCCCCTACCCAGTTGTCTCTGTAATTGGCGGCGGTAAAAGAGAGATTGATCTTTATGCATATTATTTTGGTGCTGACATGGCAGTTTTCTTTCTTGTTCTCATGTTCTATCAATCTATCCTAAAAAACAAGAGTGAATTCTTGGAAGTTTATCAGCTGGAAGAACAATTCCCTAAAGAGTTTGTTTTCATCCTAATGGTGAGAGCTCATCTTTCAGTTTACATGGTTATTATTGCACTTGAACGCTGTTGTACTTCTCTTTGCTTAGGTTTCTAATGCATGCTATTTTAATTTTGCAGATTCTCTTTTTCTTGATTGTAGTTGACCGCATTATATACTTGTGGTCATTCGCAACGGGAAAAGTTGTTTTCTATATTTTCAATCTTGTGCTCTTCACATACTCGGTCACTGAGTATGCCTGGGGAATGGAGCTAGCCCACAGGGATGTTGGAGGATTTGTTTTACGTGCCATCTACCTTACAAAATCAATTTCCCTTGCACTGCAGGCTTTGCAGATCAGATATGGTATCCCCAACAAAAGTAACTTGTATAGACAGTTTCTGACTAGCAAAGTAACACAAGTAAACTACTTGGGTTTCCGGCTATACCGAGCTTTACCGTTCTTGTATGAGCTTCGATGTGTTCTTGATTGGTCTTGCACGACTACATCATTAACAATGTATGATTGGCTTAAGGTACATATCAGTAGATCTGTTTTACAAGCATGTGGGTAATTCTGCCATAAATTTATTAGCATATAGGCGCCGAAGACTGGGCACTATAGTCTATGATGATTGATACTAATTTTTGTTTTTTTGGACCACCTGATTAAACACCAGTATGTTTTTACTTTGGTTAACCCATATAATCCTGTATGATGATTCTACTTTTGCCGTGCTGTGACTTTAGCATTCAATTTTTAGATATTGATTTTCAAACACTGCCGAGAGTACTACCTCCGTCCTGGTTTATAGGTCCCCTTTGTAGTTTGTGCCAAATTTTGACTAAAGATTTAACTCACAAAATGTTAATGCATGTCAAGAAAAATTGTCTCATTGGATTCGTATTTGAACATAGTTTTCAAAAATATAATGTTTGGTGACATGCGTGAACATTTTGTTAGTTTAATCTATGGTCAAAATTTGGCACGAAATACAATGGGGACCAATAAACCCGGACGGAGGTAGTAGTTGGATATGTGTGATATTGGTGATCTGTGTTGAATGGTTTAGTCTACTTCATCACAATTGTTTCTGTTTTGGTTGTTGTAGGCTTCTGAAGTCTGAACTTGTACTTGGAACCCTGCTTGGCTATTAGTTAGCCTATTTGTAGTCTCAGAATACATAATAAGTCCAAAAGTTCCTTGCTCACCTGATTCCGCTTATTTAAGGCTTCAGTTGGAGTTGGGCTTTGTCTTACTCAAATAAATATGAATATTAGCAGTTTCTCCTACATTCGTTTTTGTTGATGCGCTGTACGATAAAGTAAAAACAGCTTTTCTAGGAATCAGTTAGGTACAACGTTTGATGGTACTAGTTATGCAGCATAATGTACCTTTTCACCATATTTCTTGTATTTAGCTTTTACACTAATGTGTTTTGCTGTAATAGAGCAAATTTTGGCATCTGATATTTTTGTTCCTATGCACAGTTGGAGGACATATATGCGAGCTTGTTCCTTGTGAAATGCGACACAATTTTAAATAGGGCAAATCATCAACACGGGGAAAAGCAAACAAAAATGACAAAATTCTGTGGTGGGATATGCTTATTCTTCGTACTTATCTGTGTTATTTGGGCTCCAATGTTGGTACGTGAGTGCAATACCTTTCTAGAATAGTCACACTAATGTTATTCCAACCTCTTTGCACATGCAAAAATGCTGTGCGATTTTGGGTTTCACTCCCGCGAAGAATTACTGCATTTTTGAATGTGGATTGCGTGCTCAGGGGTGCGCGTGCACATGCTGTTAGGTTGAGACTAACTTTCAAAATTCATGGATATAGTGTCTGCTAGAAAATGTGAGACTGCACAATTTCATCCAAAATATCTCCATCTGTGGTTGTGCAGGAAAGAAGAGAGAGTAAACACTACAGACTGCAATATTATTCATTTTTTAGCTGTTTCTTGTGAGTACCATTGTGCCTAGCTTTGCTTGAAGCTTGTAAATACTTCTTTTTGAGTAAAATGCATCAAAGATCCAAAAAATATTGCTTGTGTGTCAGCTAGGTCCTATAAGTATAAAATGCACATCTGGGTCCTAAAAGTGGATAGGTGGTTCACCGAGGTCCTATACAGCCCTGATTAGCTTTGACCTGCACGTGTGGCGGATTGACCACCACCATGTGGAGAATATTTTTCACAAAACCCCCTAAAAGGTGATGTCTTCTATTTTCATGACCCATCTTTCTCTCTTCTAATTTTGTAGACCTGGTGCACGCGGCATGCCTTGCCTCGCTTGCCACCGTTCCTCCTGTAGGACAAAGTAGTGCTGGAACCCATCTCAAGTGTACATTAGCCCCGGTGTCTGACGAGGAGCTGTCACCCTTCATCTTGCAGATGGCAGCGAGGATGCCCACCACCGTTGGGAAGTGACCATCGCTGCCCTCCATCTTGGGAAGGGACGATGCCGCCTCGTCGATCATGTCCTCGCCGACGCGTGTGCAGAACGGCACGCGCCACCGGACACCCCACGGCCACCGCTGCACCACCATGCTTCGGCAATCCCACCGCTACACTCTGCAACCCCAGACACACATCACCTCACTTCAAAAACCCCGGATCCGTGCCATGGTCGTCGCCACGACTTCGACAGCGGAGATGAGTGGCAGAGTGGTGGCGGCGGAGAGGAGGAATCGCGCACGTGCTGGGCGGAGAGGAGATTGGCAGCTTCCCACCCATGCTGTCGCCCTCGCTCCCTGCTGCTTCATGGTGTCACTATCTCCACTAGAGCCACCACCATCGTTGAACTGTTGCCTCAGCGACACCCTGGTCCAATTCCTTCTGGTAGGAGTAGCGCGACAACACGAGGAAGAGGATCCCTAATCAATTCTTTGTTCCGAGCTTTCCTCTGCCGAAATTTCTGCGCGTTCTCCAACACCAGCCGCCTCCTTCTGTTGTTCATTGAGCAGCTGCTGGTGATCCTTCATTTCCACCACCAGATTCACCCACTCTGCCTCGTCTTCGCCTGCATGGGCCATGGTGTACCTTCCACCGCAACTGAAGCATCCCCAATTGCTTGCTTTGTTGGCAATAACTACGGTTCAAATGACGGCGGTGGTACAGCAGCACAGTGGTGATGGCGCTCGTGACTCCTTACCATCGTCGTTAGTGACCATGTCCTCCGTCAAGAGTCTCGGCCGTCAGCGAGGTTGGCGCCTTGGAGTAGGGCAACAACTTAAAACTCCGTATCCGCCAGCTGAGGTGACGACAGAATGGTGTCAGCGGTGCACCCGGTGCTTCGCTGGGTAGAAATCCATGGAATCAATCGTAGCTGGGGCCGCGATGGCAGAGGATGGGCCACGAAATTAAAATAGAGAATGTCTAGAGGTTGCATCACAAAGTATTGCCTACATAGCATCGGTCAACACGTCACGCAAGCAGGTAAGAGTTGGATAGGACCTGCGATGAATCACTTATCCACTTTTAGGATCCAGCTGACACACGCGGAATACTTTTAGGACCTCAATACATAGAAACACAAGCTTTGCGTTTTCTCGATTTGTTTTCGAGAAAACATAAAAACTTGCGTGTCGATGCATTGGTAGATAGAGAAAGAGTTCAGTACAAGCCCAGATGACCAACACCCCAAGTATGACGCGATGCGAGGCAACTAGGCAGTAGTTACCCCTGGAGGATCGTGTCAAGACCCACCGCACCTTGCCCTCTCCAACGACTGAGCCTTGGACTTGATCGTGTCGAGCAGAATGTCAGTGTTGGGTTTTGTGTTGTCGAATATGGCGGCGTTTCGATGCAAAATGGAGGCAGCAAATCTGGCAATTTTCAACTCCGGGCACCATGCACATGATATCCAGGGGCAATTTGCGTCAAGCAAGATAGAAAAACAAGGTGCTTCCTCTCCATTTTTGTTCCTGCATAGAGTCCCTGTTTTAACAGGAACGAGAAACCACGAAGAACAGGGGCGTTGGCATCTATATCGATCAAAGGATGGAAGGTCTCAACCAAGAATTGAATTGCTCGGATCGAGCATGTACTACTCCAAGCGAAAATTGGAAGTTCCTCACACAGAAAAGAAAGCAGGCCATGGCGGCTGTGGCTTCACTCCACTGGTTCACAGATCCACCAGGCCTTGGGCATGATCACCAAGGAGGCACCCTTGCGCTTCGCCGCCGAGGTGAACCGGGTGGTCTGCTGCCACCAATCAACAAAGTCGTAGTAGTGGATCGGACCAAGATAGAACTTCACACCACAGGGTTCCCAAGAAAGGGCAACTGATGAGGTGGCTCATGGTCTCCTCTGATTGGCAAAACAGACACCACAGGTGGTGTTGCAGGCCTCGTCTTGTGAGCGTCTTGGCAGTCTAGCAGCAGCATTGGCAAGCAAGCGAAATGGAAAACTTGACCCTCGGGGCAGCCCAGGAGCGTCAGCTCAACCACCAAGATCTCGAGACAACAAGATTTGGTGGAGTACTGGGGGTGTCCAACGCCAAACCAACACATCTGGCTCCGTCGTGAGGTGCACCCTGCGGACCATCAC
>NC_057801.1:290860197-290869619 GCF_018294505.1 Triticum aestivum
GGTCCACAAGCGGCTCCTGCACCGTGCGGGATGAGCAGTGGTTCCTTCTCGTGAATGGTTGCTTGCTGGTTACTGATGCTCGGAAAAAAAAAAATCACTGCTCTACCTCTTTTTTCTTAGTGCAGGCCAGAAATGTTCGTATTTTTCAGATGAAAATTTGCAGGTTCACATGTTATTCCATGAACATGTACATTTTTCTTTCACAATTCAGAAATTGAGGGTGCATCAACACGATAGCATGTGTGGGTGCACCCCTGAGCATATCTACCGTTCTACCCTTTCTCAGCATCTGATGTTTGCACATTGCATGTCTGGTAGAAAGATGCATGTGTTTGGACCATGAGAATGCTGGTAACCTTTTATTCAGGGTGCCTTTTTTTTGCGGGCATTTTATTCAGGGTGCCTACCCAGTCCTTCTAGTTAGCGTGCTTACCTATTATACATAGACTCAGCTGATTCTTTTCCAGTTACAAGTTACCACCATACTTGTGGATCCTCCCCTTGGTTATATACTCATATTTACTTTTCCGTAGCCCTATAGTTCTTGGCGGAGCAACTGACACCTGCTTGCATTTGATATTGGCTTGCATTAGCAGCGTGCGTGATACTGTGTACTGCTTGTGCGTTACTGTAGTATGTGGGTCTTATTCCATGGGTTGAGTATTATTTACTTACTTGGAGATAAGTGATTTATGTCGGATTGCATCTTATCTTTAGTTGTTTAGTCTGGTTTATCCATATATTGGATCTGCCAAGAGACAGTTCTAAATGAGGCACTGTTGTAATTTTCATTAACCATATGGTCTCATCATTTCATCGGTCCATTCTCTGCTGTAGTTACCCCACTATGAACTAAGGTTCACAACAGCTTTGCCATATGTAAATGTAAAGGAATAAATATTGTGGATATCTTGATTATGCTTTCCCCTATTGATCCTCTCCTCTTCTCTTTGTGGAAATGGTTTAATTAACCTCAGCCAGTTAAATATTTGTTCACGTGTCTGCACGAACTCTTACAAGCTCATTGGTGTTCTAAAGCTAATTTCCATATACAAATTTATATTTCAGATTTACAGCAGTGGCAATCCCACAAATATTGCCAATCCAATTATTGATGTAAGTGTTAAGATTGACATAAAGGCTCTTGGTGGAAGGCTAACATTTTTCCAAACAACTGCTTGTGAAAAGATACCTTGGAAGTATTTGAAGGCCTATAATGATGTTGATCCTCTAGATTACTTAGGGGCTTACAATGTTGAGGACATTCAGCTAATCTGTTGCCAACCTGATGCATCCACAATGTGGTTGGTACCTCCTCCAGTCCAAAGTAGATTCGTTCGATCCCTTGAAGAGACAGAAATGATTTTTGGAAAGATGGAACTTATTTTAAATTGGGATTTTCTCAGAGCTAGACCAAAAGGTAAGGAGTTAGTGAAATATGAATCACCCGTCGAGCAGTGCCCGAGTGTAGAGAATGTTAAGCAAGTGCTCAATGGATCTGCACACAGCTTGAGGATAACTGATGCTTACCCTAGGTACTTCCGGGTTACTGGATCAGGTGAAGTGCGGCGACTAGAGTCATCGGTACGCAACTGAATGCATCCTTTTGTTTTCTTGTTACTTTTCCTGAAAAGAAGCTAAATAATTTTATCCGTTCATAAGTGTAGATAGATTCAGTAAGCGGTGAACTGCTCTTGAATAATGGCACTCCTCCTTGGTGGTCATTCTACGATACAAACCCATCAGATCTGGCAGGTTGTCAAGGGCAGAATGGTCCTATGGCAATCGTCGTGTCTGAGGAGACACCTCGTATGTATCTATCCATGTTTCTAAAATTACTTATTTGTTCTTGCTACACTTGTTCATACTGAAAAGCATTAGTGTTTATGAATATATTTTCAAGATCACAATGTTATTAATAAAGTAAAGTTGATTTTATCTGTTATTGCTTTCCTGCTAACATTTATATATGTACTTTTACTGATCAGAGGGCATTATTGGTGAAACACTCAGCAAATTCAGCATATGGAGTTTGTACATTACTTTTGTGTTAGCTGTTGCAAGATTTATTAGACTGCAATGCTCAGACTTGAGAATGAGGATACCATATGAGAATCTCCCATCTTGCGACAGGTATGCTAATTATTTTATGATAAACTTTCATCTTGCGTATTCTGTAACCAACCATAGGAGGAGGCTGAGAGTTGCACCAACTAATATGAATATTGGGTGTTTATTTGCTTGCACATTGCTGATGTGACGTACTGATGTCTTCAAAATTAAATATTCACAGCTCAAATAATTTATTTCTTATGGAAAGAATTTGTGACTATCGATCAGTAAGTTTCAAAGGCCACCAAGGGGAGGGTTACGGTTGAAACTTAAGGGGATAAGTGTCCCTAGTTATCCTTAGCAGTTTAAACCTCTTAGAGATATTCTTGATCCTCAGGTTTCTTATTTCCTAATGTTTGTTAGTTCGGCTTAGCCTCCAAGTTTTTAAGCTGGCTAAATAATGCCTAGCAGTATCAATCAATAGACAAGCAGAAAATTATCCCAGTTATCTCTATTTCTTCCTCGCTCTTGTTGTGCGGCAGCCTACCACGTTCATAACATCTTGGCTACAACTGATGATGTGGAGAAGATCAACATCATGCTCATCACCATCATGAAGCGCTTAGACGGCAGCAAGCAGAGATTCAGTGGGCAGAACAAAAAACTCAACTTCATCTCTGCCGATCTGTGCGACACCAGCCAGCACGTCCATGCCCATAATCTGGCTGTCGCCAAGCTAGAGACTGGTGTGCAGCAAGAGTCCAGCACACATGCGGATGATAAGAAGGGGCATGGCGGGCTGCTTTCCTTGCCTATAACCATCCCTAAGGCTACGGATGCCCATCCGCCGTGCTTCTTCAAAATGAAATTCCCTAGGGGAAGTTGACCCACTTGCCTGGTTGAACTGCCGCGACCAATTCTTCGATACCCAGCGCAGGGCCTGCACGGAGAAGGTGGGCATCGCCTCCTTCCACCTGACGGGCAATGTGCAACTTTAGGCATCGCCACCTTACACATGACGGGCGATGCACAACTGTGGTACAAGTAGTACAAGGCGAACATGGACCTCCCACATGGCGCTGCCTCACTGAATTGATTATTCAGTTTGGACCACGGTCGTGCAGCGATGCTCTAGGAGAACTCATCTCCTTCAAGCGCACAAGCTCGGTGTGAGATTACAACAAGTTCACCGTGCTCTTATGCTGCGCGCATGACTTCGAGAAGGACCAGGTGGTTTCCATCTACACCACTAACCTACAGGAACCATTGCAGATCGATGTGGAGATGTGGCGGCCAGGCAGCCTATTGGATGCCATGAGCTTGGCTCGCTCATGTGAACGGCACGCCAATTGGGCACCCCTAGCTGGTTTGTGGTGGCATCACGGGGCTGAGGAGCCCTCACGATGGCAGAACCACCAGGGTGCAGGGCCGTTCCAGCGCACCACTGGAGCATGCACTATTATGCCGGCTGAGATGGACGTGCATTGCCAACAAGGCGTCTGCTACAACTGCGAGGAGCAATTTGCTCCTGGCCATTGCTAGAAGAAGCTCTTTGTCCTAGTGGTTGATCCGTTTGTGGGCGTCAATGAGCAAGATCTTGATATCGAAGATAGGGAGGTGATGGAAAAATCACTGGCAGCCATAGCAGGCGTGGAGCCATGCACGGGGCAGACCTTGCGCCTCCCTGTCGATATTAATGGAAAATCATGCCCTCGCCAACAACATTTTCCTGGACTGCTATGCCCTGCCTCTTGATGGCTTTGACGTAGGGTTCCAATGGCCAAGTACGCTAGGACCGATCACATGGGACTTCACCAACAACACCATGTCCTTTGTGAGGGAGGGCCATTGGCAAGCAAGTGACATGGCATGGCCTGCCACTAGAAGCCTGCTTGGCTCGTACAGCAACTTGCAGGACGTTGGTCGTGCTCAACGACGTCATCATTGAGCCCCATGGCATGCAACCTAAGCATGAGCGCACCCACCGCATCCGCCTCCTACCCGAGATACACGCCATCGCTCTACGCCCTTACGGTATGCGCAAGTGCAAAAGGTTGAGTCGGAACAACACTGTGTGACATGCTATGACAATTAGTCCTTGAATTGGCTCTTGGTCTTCGTGGTGGCGATTTTTCATCGAGGCCGGTGTGAACTTGATTTGGATGGTCGCTTGGAAGAATGTGCACTCGAGAGGCATCTTGAAATGATGACTTGTGGTTATTGAACATGATTTGAACGTTTTCCATTTGTGCATCCATCTTGGCGTTGAAGTAGTCCTTGTTGCGAGCTTTGGCTTCTCTCATCTCAATGGCAAGGTTTTGAATGCGCTCATCCAATATGGCATTTGCATCGTACATAGCTCGTTGAAGTCTGAACTGTGTAGCCTTGGAGACATAGTCATGCGTGTTCGCTTGGTCGTCGTAGACCGGATGGGATGTACCTTTCCTAGACATTATGACACACGAGTGAGGTTTGAGTATCAAATGGAAATGAACTATACCAAGTTACCTCTTTTCCGATGTCGGCGAGTATTAAATGACCTCTTAATTGTTATCTGGAATTGAGAAAGAATTGGTAGTGAACCGCATCCTTGGGGTCACACCTAAGACAAGGCTTATATGTGTAGTTTCGAGGGGTAAGTGGCAGGATAATAAGCAAGATGAAGTTCAAGATATGTAGAAGTTGGAAGCAAACCAAAATGAACTCAAATGTTATGCAAGTGCTCACAAGTGCAAAGATAGAGGCAAATGAAAGTCTCACATGAAAAGATAATGGGGCTTGTGCAACTAAGAAAATGAGCATAAAAAATTGTCCTAACGAAGACTAGGCTCTGTTATACGAACTTGAGGAGAGATGCTAAGCTTGGTTGCAGGGTATGTCAAGATTCGAGAACTTGGCACCAACCTACAGTAGCAAGCGTAAGGTTTTCATATCCACTATATCCTTGGTACAACTATCTTTTGCTCAAGATTGATCTTGCTTATAAGCTTTTGCGACTCTTGCTTTTTCTTCTCTCTTTTCTTTTGAACCTTTCCTTCATATTCACCACTTCCCTTTGAGCCTTGACCGAATATGCAAGACAAGTATCACAAGATGATGCACAGAGTAACTATGCACACTATATGATTCAAAAATAATTACTACAGTGAGCAAGTTCACGAGGCTCGGCAACACTCGGGTAATTAGTCTCGATAGGGTTAAAGTGTCACAAAGATGGAATGGCTCACAAAGGGTAATGGCAAGGAAGGCAAAACTAGTTTCATGGAATGTACACATCGTCAATACTTTTACCTCAAGAAAAGCAGTGATGGTCGGCCTTACTCCCCATGTTGGTGTAAAAAAGGATGGGATGATCATCGTCGGTGGCGAACTTGGAGGGTTGATGTAGTCGATGGAGCTTTACACGTGGCCTTGGAGCATTGACGAAGATGCCGTGCGTCTGGGAGTGAAGTTGGCGAAGATGCCATAGATGAACTGTGGGGGCCGGGGTTGGAGGCTCGGGGGTGGGGAGGGGTCAAGGGCCCGGAGGTTTGGGGTTGGTGGATCTCAAACACGAAATCAATGTAAAAAAGAAAGATTTCGGCTATGGGGGCACAATTTGAGGTTGAATCACTTGCAAAACACATGATGCATTGATTGTATCCAATCAAAACTCACTAGAAACATCTAGTTGCTCAAAATCGGGTATGGCTATTTTTGGTGGGGTTTTCAAAATTGGGAAGCACAAATCCAAAATCATTGTTGAGGAAATCGTTAACTGGTAGCTGCTCGGTTGGCTGGTGAGTAGGGGATTAATCGGCTAATCGGCAAGTTAATCGTCCATTTAATCAATTAATCGGACGATTTATTGGTTTATAGGCTACTCGGTGCCCCTACGAGTAGGGATTAATCGGCAAGTTAACTGGTTAATCGGATGAATTCTTGAACAGGGTCCAAAATTAGGCTAGAAATACGAGGGGAGGGCTCCAAATCATGGCAACCTTTCTCATGGTACCAAATGATATGGGCAAACCGCTAGGGTGGCCCAATCTTCATGAATTGGAGGTGGATGCGAGGGGAAACTCAAGAACACAAGTGGAAACGGAAGAACAAAGACAATATTCACACCCAAGATCCTTTCTCATAACCAAAGTCAATAAAAGAGGAACAATGGGATAGTTCAAACACCACAAAACGAAAGAGAAACAAAAGGGATAGTTCATCTCCCAAGGGATGTCTTGAAATCCAAGAGGATTCTTCTTGAATGTCGATCTTGGTTACTCTAATGGAGTCTTCTCCTTCAAGGAGGCCTTGGTTTCTTAGGGAGAAGGGTAGATTGAGCAAAGCTATGTCAATTTTTAGTTCTATGCTTGAAAATGAGAGAGGTACATAATATATATGTCCTAGGGTAATGAGTGGGTAAATGTGTGGGTGGGTGGGACAAAGGAATTACCCCTAATGCTTGCAGGCATGGCCGGAGGCCCGGGGGTGACCGGAGGGAGCGCCGGTATCTCCAGAGAGCAAACCGCAGGGGGGGGGGAGCTTCGGGGGTCCATTGGGCTGAGGTTCCGGGGTGTCCAATTGATTGGTGGAGTCATTGTAATTCTTGCCAGTGGTGGACTTGGAGCATGGGAAGCTTCTTGTGCCCGTGGACTTGAGGGGCTTGCCGAGGTTGCACTTAGACGATGAGTTTGGTTGTAACCCTTGTCGGTGTACTCTCTTGATGTAAAGGTACTTGGCTTGTGGGAGTTGTGGGTGGACTTGCTATGGCCACCATAGTTGTCATTGCTTCTATTGGTCACTCGAATAGAGTGTGGGCGATTAAGTTTTTAAGGCTTCGCCACAAGTTCTTGCTCCATTCTCCTTATACATAATGGCACTAGTGCAAGATGTAGGTAGCTAAAAGGAAATGAACCATACCAAAGTTACCTCTTTCCGGTGAAGTTGAAAGATCCAAAAGACCTCTCAATGGACAATTGGAAATGAGAGATATGCTGGCAAAGAATCTTATCTGCACACCTACACACTCATAACAAGGCTATATGTGCAGCTTGGTAAGGTTAGTGGAAACAAAGTCAAGCAAGAAGTAGATCAAGATATTGAAAATATTGATAAATATCCACAAAACTCAAAGAAATGCTAGTTGACCACAAATATAAGAATCAACAAAGGGAACTCATGTGCAAAGATGACGAGGCTTCTGCAACCAAAGGAATGAGCATACGATATTGACCTATCGAAGACTAGGCTCGTGTTGCTCAAACACAATGAGAGATACTTTCTTGATTGCACGATAGGGAAAAGATTCACAAAGTTGGCACCATTCTAACAACTTTCAAGTGTGACGTTTCCGTATAAAAGTAGTGAGTGGCTCACAAAGGCAATGGCAAGGTGGAAGTAAAGCTTGTGACGAAGTGGATACCTTGACGCCACCTTTACCCTTGATGAAGTCGAAATGATATGCATTGCTTATGGTATCAAAAAGGATGAAGCGGTCATTGTCGAGGTAGTCGTGGTGGTAGATGTAGGGTTACCCAATGGTCACTTACAAGATGTTTGGATGACAAAATGAGCTTGATGGTTGGTGGAGAGGTTTCGTGTCAATAAAGTTCTTCCAAAATGGTCTCATTTTTGTGGAATATAGAATAAGTTATCTGCAACAGATGCTCTAACCTCCCGATCTTTTGGTCGACTTATTTTGGCTCCATCTGAAACGAGGGAAAAATGGATCATTTTTGTGGGATTGGAAGCTCATAAGTGAAAATTTCCGGATCTAATTGATGCTACAATTATCTCAAGGCATTTTGTTTGCATAACCTGAATAGTAGAATTGTACTAATGAGGTATGCCTGTCTTTTATAGGTTGCTCGACATCTGTGAAGGCATTTATGCTGCGCGGGCAGAGGGCGAGTTAGAAGTGGAAGAAGTTTTATATTGGACATTGGTAAATGTTTACAGGTCACCGCACATGCTGCTCGAGTACACCAAGCCAGACTAGGCCTCCTATTCTGCAAAAGGAGCAACTTTGCAAATACTAATCCCAGTATTTTACAAGAGGCTTAGCTAATAGGTCTTTAACTAATCCATGAGGAGCCACATCACTCAAGGCCCTCTGTATTTTTGGCTTTCAGGCTGCTTAGAACAATACCATGTAAATAGACCTCGTAGTTCTCGCTAAATACAGTACATTTTTTCTGATAGCATGTACATTTGATAATGTATACGTCAAAGTTTGATAGTTGAAGTTATCCCAGTAACTAATCTGTAGTAAAAAGTTGTTGAGAAAGATGCAATTCATTCAATCAAGGTTAGCCCACCCGGCAGAATGGGTTCAATTCCGGTTATCTTATGATCCTTACACTCAGACTCAGGTATGTCCATTTCTTTTTGTCAGAATGCTTTGTGCTCTGCTGATACAACTTATATTTTTTTTTTTGCGGGTGATACAACTTGTATTCTCACTAGCTTGTCTTGCTCAGCGGCGGACTAACTCGTCAGCTTCCTGCTCAATGACGGAGATATGAAAAGTATTAGCAAATTTCTGGAAAGTTCTTAGGTTTATTGGAGGATATCAGCAATCTTCGATCGATCGAAACAAACAGCGTCCCACAATTTGTCTGCCGTCGCTAGAGAAGATAATGAGGAGATATACATGGGGTAGTAACAAATGACAGACGTGGTGGATGAGTATATTACTGTCAAAAGAGAGCCCGTGCGTTGTAATGGGAGAAGAAAAATAACACACGCCCCTAACCCAATAATCATGACTCAAGACCCTAATAGGTCCATGTCTTATATTTCAACATGGCACCCATATGTGTTGGCACTTATTCTCCTTCCCACATTGCTGACGGTGGCTTCGGTGCTCACACAATTACAATGCGTTTGAACGTGGTCAATCCTAAGGCGTCTATCTCTCTCGGCATAAGATGAGAAATATGCTTTCTTTTTCCCCGTGAAGTTTTCCAAACGGGTGCATGCGTGGTTATAGATGGTTTCTTTCGTGTTCAATTTAATTTTGTTGAGGTACTTATCTTAAATTTGGATCTACACTGATAAGGAAGAAAGACGGATTGTGCACTATTAATTAAGGTTGTACCCAAAATAGCATTTTTAAAATGGTTGATAGGTAAAATAACATAATATTTAGATTCTATAAATTTTTAATCAAATTCCATATGGTATGATAAAATTGGAGTGACATTTTAAAAGATATGACTATTTTAAGAAACATATGATATGGATTGCGGGTTGATTAAACTAAATATCAAGGTATTTTCCATACACAACAAAAAGTTTTTCTGTAGTCACTTCAAACTGGACCGCAAGTTGATTTGAGAAAATGTAGGGGCCTTTTTTGCAACAACATTATGGGTTACTTAAAACAACAT
>NC_057801.1:290869959-290879968 GCF_018294505.1 Triticum aestivum
AAATTGTTTATCACTTAAAACAGTGTTGCAGGTTAATTACTAAAAACTACTGGAGGTTTTTTTATAAAATTATCAACGGATAGACATAAACACTAATCCCTTTTATCATTAGGTATAGACTAGCACATATGCCTGTGCGTTGCAACGGAAGAAAAATAAGTATGAAAATAGTGTCTACAAATAAATAAAATGCGCTCAAATATTTATTTTGGCCACATACAAATAGAAATTTTGTACAAATATACATTGAACAACAATAAATCAAGTTAGCCTGCTTTAAAGCCAACGCCGGTGACATGGCTGCCATTTACCATCACCACTTTAATGTTCAGCTTTCAGGAAAGCATATGAATCTGACAAAATATTTATATCATATTATATACCGATTTTGTTAGATTCACAACTGATCGCCTGAAAGCTACTTTGAGGATTAGCATATTTGCGAAAGAGGGTAAATAACTGATCCAAACAAACACACAATTTGATCAAATGATAGTTATGCTCCTGAACACATCGAGCAGAGCATGCATGAGATTTTCATAATGGACGACATGTATTATGAGGCTGTATAACTTTGGCCAGCTCATTAAATCCTTCCAAGGTCAAGGAATTTGCAAATTGAAGAAGTAATTTATGCAAAAGAACACAACTTTTCTCACACTATAGTGATACATTAGCTATCTGGATGTAACATTTCTCTGCATGTGCTTCATGTGAAGGTGCTGCCAACCATTGTCAAGGACCAGACCCTCAATATACAACAAAGTAATGGAGTAAGTGTTCTGATGTTAAATTACAAAACATAGCCATGGCCCATGTTCACAAGCGTGTGAGTGGAAATGCATTTGATCTAATTATACAAAAGTCTACGAAATTCAGAAAGATGTTATACTGTGCAAAGAAAGAAAAATATACATGCCAGACATGTGCCCACATCGAATTGCGCATATGCATTATCCCATCATGAAAATATCAATTGGTTCATTGTGTTGGCGGATGCATATGACTTGCAGCAGGGTAAAGAAAATACAAATATGCTACACAATTTGTGAAATAAAGCTTGCAAGTGAACCACTATGAAAGAAATCTAACATTACTGCATTTACGACAGTGCCAGACAACTGGTTAGCCAGTCTATTATCTGGAAAGGAACACTCAAAATAAAGTATCTTCTTTAATTATCATGCACTCCATGAAATAAAAAACTACAGGGTGGGAAGAGTTACCCTCCTAATACCAAATCTTAACACCGACCAAGTTCAAGAAACACAGTGTAACATATTCATACTGTAAATACATGAGGCAACAGAACAGAAAACAAAGGATGAGTAGATTCTCATATTTGAGGCGCTCTCCATCTTCACTGGATAATTATTAGGTACTCCCTCCGTCCGGAAATACTTGTCATCAAACTAGATAAAAAAGGATGTATCTAGATGTATTTTAGTTCTAGATACATCTCTTTTTATCGATTTTGATGACAAATATTTTCGGACGGAGGGAGTAGGTTGAAGTGGACTTTGTTAGGTCAATACAACAGGCTAATTCCCATAAGAGAAATGATTCTGCACGTTACTTGGACAAGATAATGATTTTTTGCAACTTCCATACGTATATATTACCATTTGCCTGTTACTTCCAGAACTAAAAAAAATGATGACTTGGAAGACGTAGAGAGCATGAAAACAGGTAGAATGACACGGAGGCTGAGCCATGTGTGTCGCAGCACGCTGCTAATCAAGAATTGAAAGGAATGCTAATCTAAACCAGCAGCTGCTCAGGTTACATGAGAAAACTGAATATAGCCATGTGCTCAGATTTAGTCAATAAGGAAAAGGCAAGGAGAAAGCATATTGTGGCCGATTCATGTACATGCCTCTCAGCAACAATCTCATAGCATTGATCCTTTTCTCTCTTTAGCAGCACTGAAATCCTCCTGAACATTCAGGAAAGAAAATTGGCTATCATGATTGATGGGCACAACCAAAACAGCTAGTATGGAAACAAATAGAACATCTTTTGATGGCGAAATTATTGGAAAATAGCAGATAATTCTATATGCATCAATCCCCATAGCTCCCCTTGCGCCATCTTACGAAGGTCCAAGTACCATGTCTTCTAAGAACATAGAATCTGTCTATCTATGCATCGAATCACATGAAACAGAAAGGGCATCCCACAGCTAGCTTCAACAACAACAAAAAGCTACATGACTCATAGAATAAAAATCTTCATAGGATTTAATGGTTAGATTAGCATTAGCTGATGGATTAGTAGAAACTCTTTACTGGAAATCACTAAGCTTTATCCATGACTTTTCTTTAACTGTGCTTCAGCAATGAAATTCAGGTTTAATAGAACAGTGCATATTAGCATCAATTCTTATGGATTAGAAGAAAATCTTATCTACAAACAATCATCAGTGATGAGAATTAGTAATGACAGATGTAAATAAAGTCAAAAGTTAACAACGGGTTCTTCACATGTTCATAACAATCCAACTAAACAAATTTTGGATTAAAAAATGAATATCATGACAAAATCTTAGGACAACATAAACTCCATGTACGGAATTTTAACCACTTCTTCAATTATCCAGATCAAGAACTAAAAATAGCAAGAATAAAAGTTGTGGAAGACCACAAGAAACATATACACTGATGCATGAAAGAAATTCAGAAGGAAAAAAAATAAAGCGCATAGATATTACTCTAACAATGCGTATGAAGAAAAACAAATCTTAGCCGGTCATATACATACCTTTGACCAGCAGCACAAACACCTAACATGGAGGAAGTAATTAGAAGATCAAAAGCACCTCCCGTCCATGAACAAAGGTGCAGATTAATTGCTCAAAAAAGGCTAAAAAAAGTCTTTGAATCTTACGGCACTATTCGATGATTCATCACAAAATTAAGATTAAGCAAATAATCAATCTATACAGGAGCACATCTTGTAATTTACAGAAGATTACCATGTGATTTTGCTGAGATAATTGCAAGTTAAAGAACTCCTAGCCGTACATGACCATAACAAATAATCAATCTGTACAGAAGATTACCATGCAATTTTGCTGAGATAATTGCAGTCAAAGCATGCTCTGGAAACAACGGGCCACCTTGGCCAAGGCCGGTGCTGCACCCACCTGCTGCTTTCCTGCTGATGCCCCCCTGTTGCGTCTCTCCGATTCCCATCCTCTCGCGCATCCTGATTCTGAGAAACTGTCTCAATCTTTCCCTTCTCCCTTTCACTATTTTCTCACCCGGAATGGAAATTACTCCAACCCAGTAGCAGCAGTAATTGCTTCAGACAAGAGATCACCAACTCTGGGACTCACAAATACAACAACAGGAGGTTTGAAGTACTGCTTACTCTTAATTATCTCAAAAAACTTCCGCTTCTTATGCTTAGATTCCACCCAAATTACCACTTGTCTAATTGATGTGTTTGGTTTACCTGGATTCCCACAAGAAATACTCCATGTATCAGTCATGTTGTAAGACAGTGAGTTTGACAATTTCTAACTGTACTATTGCTGAAAACATCATGAACTGTGGACGTGAGAGCATGCGAAAGATCTGCATGGCCTAATATCTGAATCCTCTCTCTAGCGAGCAGTCCACTTCATCCAAAACAAACACAGAAACATCTGTAATTAAGGTCGACACTGTATGCAGAGGTCGGGGCTTCTCTGCCGCCGGTTCCCCGTCCACCACGACCAACACCACCACAGCAGCCAGGCCTCCGAGCTGTGCTACACCCCGGTGCATCAGCACAGCAACCCGCTGTCCGCCGCGGCGTTCGCGTCGACCAGGGGCGGCGGCGCGGCCGATAATGACCGGCGGCTACGGGGAATTTGACCAAACTGGTGGTCCTGGACTCAGGGCAAAGGAGGGAAGGCCGCTGGGGAGATGGAGTCTAGGGAGAGGGAGGCGTGCCCGTGGTGATCGTCGGCAAGAGGGGCTGTCGGGGTGGCGGCGCAAAGGGCGGCGTCGGCAGCGATGGAGGGAGTCGCGGTCGGCAGGAGGTGGCCTCGCGCTGGAGCCTGGAGGTCGAGATGAAGTCTCGAGGGAGAGGGATGCGCACCCGTGGTAGTCGTCGATGAGAGGGGCTACCGGGGTGGCGGCGCAAAGGGCGACGGACTCGTCTGGATTTGGCGACTGCGGAGCGAGGACTTGCGTCATGGAGTGGCGGGATATGGGGTCGCGACGGCGACGGCCACGGAGGAAACCCTCGCGTTCTCGGGGCAGAAATTCCAAAGACGGGTGAGTCTTTTTTTTGAGCTGGACGACGGGTGAGTCTTGGGCTGCTTATGAAAACGTCAGGCCCAACCAAAGAACGAAACGTTTTTCTCTGTGACCACTTAAAATAGTACTGCGGCTTAATTATGGGAAAACACAGAGATTTATTTGTAAAAGTTACGCGATGGTGAACCAACTCAATCCATACTTTATTATTACTAGCAAAAGTGCCCGTGCGTTGCAACGGGAGAAACAAATTATCACACTTGGCGCCCCATCCTTGTTACCACTTATTTTCTTTGTACTCACTGTCGGTCACGATGTCCACTACACAACAAACGTTCCACCTAAGCTTGGAGCCAATAAAGAATCGTCTACATACATAGACCAGCCAACGGTCGTGTTTGAGATCCCGGGCACATCCGCACAATCAAATGCGTGCGCCTTGTGTTTGTGCTATCCATATTTTACATCGTATAGTAGTTCAATACCAGTCCGTAAAGGACAAAAAAAATCTCCAAATTTAACTTTAGTTTAAAACGATTAACACCTTTTTTTGCGGGGTAGTACGATCAACACCAAAGAATAGGGGAGGTTGCGAGTTTGATTCATGTCACGGTCAACTATTTTTGTCTCATCTCCTAAACGGGCTGGTGGGTTTGATTTGTTGGGCCGGGTCGCACAGACAGGTTGGGAGGGCATTGTTTTTTTATTGGTGGAATGTATCACGGACGAACGGGGCAGAGGCCCGGCGGCGGCCCAGGACAGACGATATGTAGAATAGCCTAGCTAAGTATGGAGCAACGCTATGGACATACCAAATGGGAGGCCAAATAATATTATACCTCCATTTATATAAAAAAAAATAGCATATAGTACGCCTGCCATTGGTTCAAATCAAATTCCATGCCAACCAAATATGGCGCCCACAACTCCCGCACGTCCTATCCATTTGGTAGGGTTCCTCCCTCAATCCTCTCTCTACTTTGGCAGCCTACGTTGCAAGCCTCTATTTTGTAATTCCACCATGTATAAATCTGGATAACCGCAAAATAGAGGAAGAGAAATAGATGGACAAAGTTAGATTATAAAATGAAAAGATTAAAACAAAGTAGGGGAAAATCAGTATGTAAATAACTTACATGCTTGAATTGTACCAAACAAATGTCCACTTTTAACATCTTCTCATAGATCATTAAACTTCATATTCAAGACACGTGTAACGATATCCGGTCGATCATTGTAAACATGTCCAGCTTCATATGAAAGCACCTACATTCATGCTAAATATTCTTTTCCGACAATGACCCTGTCGTATTATGAGAAGCAATTTTTTAATTACATTGGGAAATACCAAAAGCACCTACTTAAGAGTTAATTTGCTGAATTTTGCCATCTGCAACTCTCAGTAGAACTGAATATTAGGGGGCAAATTTTTTTAATCAAAGATAAGATGAACATGTCATTAATTTAGGTGAGCTCTTTTCTATGCAGAACTGATTGCTCCATAAAATATTATAAACCTTATATTAGTGCATAAAAAATATTATGAGGTCTATAATGAAACTGAAATAACGTGATCAAAAACTAAATTTTGTAATTGAAATGCTAGGTCTGGGGCCTAGGGAACTCACCACAAAAATGAGCTTATTCTGTTTCACCCTTGTATCACTCTGAATCAATAGATTGAACAGTTAATCTTCATTCTTGTACCATGTAGACATACAGGTTGAGCATCCATCATGTATTGAAAGACAGTGATGCTTTCTTCACCAAAGAAACCAATCACGGGTAGGAGAGAGAGGAAAAAACATGTCACACAGTCTACTCCAGCACAGTGGCTGATCAGTCCTTCCTGTCAAGACCGTCTAGAAGGATTGATGAAGCGATCAAGCTGTCAATAGAAAACAAAAACAATGGGTAGTCGTCTAGTACGTACCTGTAGAAGCCGCAAATGCCGAGGTGAGCAAGCGAACCCACGGAGAGAAGCACCAGGACCGCGACGGGGTGTTATTTCCATTGCTCCCCTCCTCTGTCCATTAATAGAACATTGATAGAACGATTACTAAAATCTTCCTGCTATGGAGGTCAAGCTGGATACAAACTCCTTTTCTGCAGCTGGACATGTTTTTTTCTAACAAAGCAGAAAAGGGTAACCAAAATGTAATATCAGACGATTACTAAAACTAAAGCATGGCTACACACATACGCAATGAGCTAATCTAGTTGACAGGTAACGTGCGAGCATGATTCTTATTTCTTACGCTGAGACGGAGCGGATGATTGTGGGAGCTTTGCATCAGGGTGTCATCAACTTCGAGACCACAGGAGGCAGAGGCTAGCGGGAGAGCAAGCAGCATGTGGCTAGAGTAAGGAGCTGCAACACACCAGAGTAGGCAGAGGCGGCTCCAGTAGAGACGTCGCGAGCAGGGGCCGGCGGTCGTGAGAGACAATGGCTGCATAATTCACCGCCACCACAACTTCTTCCCTCTGGTGCAAAATTCACAACAATGAGATCAATCTTTTTAGAGGACTGGGCCAAAGCTAGATGCACCACAGATAAGAGAGAGGGAACAACAAATTACAAGGATGGTTTTGGTATGGATTCACAGAAGAACCTAATCAAATACCATGACATCATACTGCTCAGAATTCAGAAATTCATTCAATTCAGGCACTCCAGAGGATGATCCATCAGTACATCGAATAAATCTACCCAAGAATTATTTTACCAACTAAAGAAGCATGTTCCAGATCAAAATTTCAGGCACGAGATGTCAAACACAGCAAACTGGCTGTTCAGCCCAAATCTAAAAATGAAACACACATCTATCGAATCTCAGTCTAGCGTACTCCTTAGCCTTGCCTAGCAAGCCCGTCGGCCAGTCACCGGAGCCGCCATCGCCGGCGACTGCCTCCCTCAACCTGCGTGCGCCCCTTCTCCTTCTCCTTTCTTCCTCTGTTTCCTCTCTCCCTCAGGCCCTTCTCTTTCCTTCTATGGATGAGCAGGACGTCGCTGGCACCGGAACAAGCCGCCGCACCAGCTGCCAGATCGGTCGATGCCGCGCCCGGATCTGCCCTCTTCCTCGCGCAGCCACCGCGCCTCGCATCGCCTGCCGGCCGCCTGCGCGTTCCCGCGGGTTAGGCATCTATATCGGGTTGGGGGAGGGGAGGGAGCGGGGAGGATGGTGGTGGTCGCCTCCGGTGCGAGGCGAGGTCGAGCGGCGGGGTGGCCTGCGCCGGTGCCAATCGAGGCGAAGCGGTGGGGGCGATGCAGCACCTTTTCGGGACTTTTTTTTCTATCGCGAATCGTTATTTCACTTAGGGACGTTAGTGCGGGTTGAATTAGTACCACCTCGTTTGTATTACGATTTTGTCTATACAAATCGTAAAAGCGTATTATGACATGAGAAGAAAGCGTATTGTCACGATGAACCCACGGAGTCAATCCGTGCTTTATTATTAGGGATAGACTAGCACATATGCCCGTGCGTTGCAACGGAAGATAAAATAGTATGCATTTATTTAAAGTTAGTGAGAATTATTTGTACAAGTAAAACTTTGTGTGCAAACGAAAAAGAAACATTTAACTTCTCAGTTTCGCCGTCTGTTAAGGAAGCAATCCGCTATTTTTCCATGCATTGATTGAGGGCATTTAAGAGTTTTGTTATGTCATCGTATGCTAAACAAGGCCCATTAGTTAATCGATCTACTTTTCCTTTCAATCGACGGGATTTTAAGGCATGAAGTTTCTGAATATTCTAGCAAACATGAACAATATTTTAAATCCTGAACAGTTTTTTGAAAATTATGTACACTTTTGGAAAAACTCGAATAAAATATGTAAGGAACATCTTTTAAGATTCACAAACATTTTCTGAAAACATAATTTTTTTTAAAAAGATGAACATTATTTGGATTTCTGAACATTACTTCAAAATGGGACATGTGCTGAAAATCATAAGATTTTAAAAAAATGTGTATCTTTTATACACGGACATTTTTTTGGAAAAACTGGAAACTTTGTGCAAGTTCTAATATTTTATGAAATAGCAACAAAATTTTGGATATTTTCTAAAATTTGTTTTTTCATTCGGAATATTTTTTTTAGAATTTTTAATTTGCAAAATAAATAGGCATAAAGGAGAAACTTACAGTGTGCAGGTTGGGCAGCTTCTTGTTCACCATCTTTTCGAGAGCAAGAGCCAAACTCCATTGCTAAAACCACAAGAGGCGCTCAAGTAAGAACACATCAAGTTTTCACAAGCTAGGTTCCACAAAATGAAAGCAGCAAATCAGAGAAATATCTGAATTTAACAGCTTGCTACTTTCTTTCGGATTTGTTTCGTGTCCTTGTATATTTGACCGACGCCATATTGAGTTCAAAAGGTCATTGCAGAGCAGCTACATAACTTTCTAACAGCAAAAAACTGACATCTATTTGATGAAGCTAAATAACTTTACATATAAGTACTAACTTTATTACCTTGTGATCAAGTATTATTTTGCCTAGATGATTAACCTGGCACAAATGACATACCATTTTGAACAACTGAATATGCATAAACAGACACCTCTTGTGCAAAACTCATCAATAAAAACACACACAAGCATAAAGAAACTTACCATACAGAGCATCACCTTTTTCAGAGTGGTCAAACTCCGTTAATGGAGTCGTGATGAACTGGAGTCTGACCCACATCCTTGTTTTTCCGATGAAAACACAACTACACAAGAATACACCAAGCATCACCCTACGGTTTCTAGCTAGCACACATGGTACAATGGTATTAATCTCTCATGCAATCATGATAATCTGCATTGGATAGCAACAATAAATATAATCAGTGGCCGTACCAATAAACAGTAGAAATATCTAATAATTTTTCTCAACTTTTGTTATCTACCTCAACTTACTTGTATAAAGAACGACAAACATAATAAGCATACTTCGAAGAGCACCAAGTAGATAAAAATGCAATATTTAGTAGTAACCGACAACGAGCAGAGCAAGCTTAGAGCCCGACCAGCTATGTGAAGTGACTGCCTAGAACATTAAATACGCACACATGAAAGATGGAAGCCCTTAAATCCATGAATTGTGGTGCTAATGAACATACACTACTTAGAAGCAAGCATGGATAACACCATTCAGATCTTCTTGGTGTTTATTATTTTCCTCTATTTTCAGGATACAAAATCCATTTACTTGTTTATTAGGTGGCAGAATCATCAAGCAGTCTGGCAAATCTCTTCTAGGCCAAAATAAGGTTCTTGTGCCCTTCAAGAAAAATGCTTAGGGGTGTTGACTAAAGGGCCAAAAGTTGAGGACACAAAGACCATCTCCAGTTCCTTTTCAACCATCTGACACCATACATACTTGTGCTAACATCAAATTAAAATTTCCTACTGACTTGCAGATGATCACTCACGCTTCAACTGAATATTTTGGGATCCAAAAGTGTTGACTCACGAGTCACAATACAAAGACTATTTTGCATTGCTTTTTCAAGCATCCAACACAAGGTGTGTGCGACCTGTATATTAATTCACTATAACATACTGCCTAGTCCCAAGCTGAGTACACAGGAGAACATTAGGTAATATCTAGTGTAGCACATCACCACCTAAGAAACTACTCTAGATCATACAACCAACAGAATTGTTGTGCACACGATAGTTTCACACACTATTTTTGCACGATGCTCCCATCGATAGCTGCTGCCTGCAAAACATATGGGATGAACGGCTGTAGTTTTGTGTCGTCT
>NC_057801.1:291121234-291140220 GCF_018294505.1 Triticum aestivum
AGTGCTGAGACAAATCTGCGACCTGTGAAGCAGGAGAAAAAATAGAAAGAATAATAGATCTGCATCAGTTTGTGAAGGGAAAAGCAACGAATCCAATTTTGTTAGCAAAATCAGATGGGATACAACTAGATGTGAATGAAACAAGGTTGGATTGGCAGGAAAATATCCACGAATTCAACATGGAAAGATGAAAAAAGGGGCTACCTTAGCTCCTGTTCGTGTGTGCCGCCATCTCTGCAGAAGGAGGAGAAATTAGTGGGTCAAAGATTTGTTTAGAGGAAGAATGGCGCCGCTGCTAAATAGGGGTAATCAGGTAGGATTTAACCGCGCTTTCTCTAGAATTTTCGCGCCTTTATCCCCTTCCGCCGCGGGACGTGAGGAACAACTCGCGTTTTTTTTAACGTCAATTCCCACTCCCTGGCTGAATTACTAGGGTCCCCCCGGGAAGAGTCTGATGGGAGTTGGGCCTCCGAATTCCCTTTCCCCTACCTCTCTTAACTCCCATGTTCCTGACCCAATCAAGGGAAGTTAAGTCCCACGGGCCTCCAACTCCCATTCCCCACCTCCAACTCCCCCCAAACAAACGCGCTGTTAAAGTAATAACAAGTGCTGATGTGGCATGTTGGTTACTACAGTTCACACGGTGGCTAGAGGTCTCAAGTTCCAAGCTTGTCCTGGTTTTATTTTTGTTGAACTTTAATAGAAGAGAAAAAAGGGATTAAGTGGGCCGGCCCAGGCAGGATGGCTTCTACTCCCAGAACGTACAAGTATGGACAGATTAATACAATAACTGGATACATGTCCGTATTACCCGAACGAAATCGATAAACACTTTAGTACCACCTCGCGTATATGTTTTAAATTCAAACTGAAAGCGTAAATTCACGGGAAGAAGCGTATTGTGACGGTGAACCCACGGAGTCAATCCGTGCTTTATTATTAGGGAGAGACTAGCAAAGATGCCCGTGCGTTGCAACGGAAGAAAAAAAGCGTATATCACTAACCCAATAAGCATTGCTTAAGACCCGACACAAACTCATGTCTTCTATTTTAACATGACGCCACACTCGTCTTGCTGTTTATACTATTTTGTCATTTCTTTCCTTGTCAACAGTGGTGAGAATGTTCATCACATGACAATGCGTTTGAATATGGTGAATTTCAAAGCAACGACGTCGGTCACCGCATAGCCCACATGTCACTGAACCGTACCAAGGTGCTTGTCATGCACCTAGTTCATATAATGTCAGTCATACTTCTTGTGAATTGTATAGTTATTATTCTTAAAACAAATTGTACTGTTAAGTGCTTATTTCATGCATGGATGAAGGACATGTTCCACATTTCTATGTATCAAGTTTTATTTTTGAAAGTCGGCACTTCATTGACTAAACAACAAAGTCATACAAAGTCTCCCGGATACACTCCGGAGCATAGTTGAAAACACAAAGACCAGTAGAATTATAACAAGACCTAGCTAAAACATGAGCCAACACATTACATGGCCGACGAACATGCACAAAAGAGAATGAGGAGAAGCCCAGAGTTGCCAGCTTGATATCAGCCACGATGGAACCAACCACAGAACGATCTTGGGCTTTGGATTTCAGCCTTTGCATCAAAGAAAGGCAATCAGTGGCAAAGATCACATGAGAAAAGTGTTCTTGACGTGCCATGTCAACTGCTATGCGAAGAGCCAAAGCTTCAGCCATCTCGGGGGTGAGTGCACCAGGCAACACATCAGTACACGCCTTGATACAATGACCCATATGGTTCAGAGCTACTACACCAGCACCAGACTTGTTGGAGTTATGAAATAAAGCTGCATCAGAAAATAGCATAACTGTACCTGGAGGCGATGGAGACCAATTTGAGCTGGAAGCAATAGTCTCACATCTATTCACAGGAACAGGTTTGTAAGCATGTTCAAAAATCATCTGAACATAACTACGAATTTTGCCTGCATTGCTTCTTGGAATAGGACCTTCAGGAGTGTTTCGAGCCGAGTTTCGAGCATCCCAAATGTGCCAAATGGTTACAGTCATCACAGTTGCCTCACGAGCGGAGCATCGAGATAAGAAATCAAAAATCCACTGTTTTGGAGACCTGAATTCACCACGGCGCAGCTGGACATGAAAGAAATTCTTCACTTCATCCCACACATTTCTTGCAAAATGGTAGAAGAGCAAGGCATGCTCGATAGTCTCCAGCCGGCCGCAGAAAGCACATGCAGCAGGAGCAGGAACCTTGCGTCTACAGAGCTGTTCCCCAGAAGGCAAACAGTTATGTGCAAAACGCCATAAGACGATCTTCATCTTGTTAGGTGCAATAACAGACCATATAGATTTCCACTCCTTCTCCTCCGCCGCTCTGTTAGAGGATTGGCCACGACCGCTATTACTATTTCTTTCCAGGAATCGTTTCGTCCGAGCCATGTTGTATGCCGAACGAACAGAATAATCCCCCAACCTGGTAACATGCCAGTATGCAAAATCTGAACCTCCGTGCCTACTGATAGGGCATGGCAGCGTATACATGGTTGGTCTGATAGGCCTTTGTCCCGAGCAGGGTTGGAAGCTTTGCTAAAATCAATTATCCAGGCAATTCTGACTTTCATTATGAGCTGTTTTTAGCTTCCGGTGACTACGTGTGAGAAATTCCGTCAAATTATTTCAGACCATTGGTGGGGCAGCGAAAATGGTAAGAAGAAGCTGCACTGGCGATCCTGGGAGTGGCTCACTACGCCAAAATCCCTAGGGGGAATGGGCTTCCATGATATGGCACTTTTTAATCAAGCTATGCTTGGAAAGCAAGGATGGCGCTTACTCACCGAACCAGATTCGTTATGTGCCCGGGTTCTCAAAGGCATATACTTCCCTCAAGGAGACTTTTGGAATGCTATAGCTCCTCGGTCCGCATCAGTCACGTGGCGTAGTATCCTTTATGGCCGGGATCTTTTGAAGCAAGGGAATCAAGTTTTAGAAACGGAAAGATGAAAATTGCCAAGGGTGAGGATCTATGAAAGGACTCGAGCTTCCACCATAATATATATTTCTTAAATAAATTTAAGAAAAAGGACCACCAGGGGTTATTTTGTTATACTCCAACTTTCTGGGGGAGCTCTTGTTCAATTGTCATGCAGCACACGTGTTCTTTTGGGGTCTTTGATTGGACTGGTACGTGGCTCTCTCCCTCAGCAGATGGATGTGCCCAGGCTCCTTCAGCAGCCATATCAGGCCACCAGCGTCCCGCGGAAGCCAGCCTTGCTCGCGCACCTGCCCGTACTGGACGCGTCGTCCAGGCACCCACAGCCGCCTTCGTCCGTGCGACCAAAGGAGCAGGAGAGCTCCCACAGCCGCGCAAGCCACCCCCATCGCCGGTCTCCTCCGTCTCCTCTTTTCCTCGCTCTCTCCTTCCCTTTTCCCCTCCCGTCTCTCTCTCTCGTTTTCTCCAGCCCACGTCGGCCATCGCCGGTTTCCTCCGTCTCCTCTTTCCCTCGCTCTCTCCTTCCCTTTCCCCCTCCTGTCTCTCTCTCGTTTTCTCCAGCCCTCGTCGGTCACCTGCTGGACCAGCAGCAGGTCCTTGCCACGCCTTCCTCCGCCGCCGCTGGGCATCCATTTTTCTTTTTTTTAATATTTTCCGTGCCTCGTCTCTTTGACTGCTCGTGAGCTTCACTCCGGGCAATCGATTTGTGATGCATGGCGTCTTTCTTCGTGTCTTTTTTTGGCTTGTTGATTCTGGCAACTCCAAACGTATATAAACTGCTAGGATATGATGTAAAGGGCAGGGTGGGACTAAATCTGAAATTGTAGCATAGGCTTTGCTGCAGCCATAAGGAGAGGAGGGCAGGTCGTGCCGTAAGGAGAGGAGGGCAGGTCGTGAAGTTGAACCTTTTTACTGGCCCATAGCAAGTTTTCTGGCCCATCGAAGCTGAAAAATAAGTACGAAGAAGAGCAAAATTAGGAGAGCCAGGTGGACGGACGAAAAAAGAAGGACGGACGAATTAGTACCACCTCGTTTTTATTACGATTTCGTCTATACAAATCGTAAAAGCGTATTATGACATGAGAAGAAAGCGTATTGTGACGGTGAACCCACGGAGTCAATCCGTGCTTTATTATTAGGGAAAGATTAGGGAAAGATGTGAACATCTTTGGATCCACGCCATCCCTGGAAGGCTATAACTTTCCCATCCGGAGGTTCCGTTCTCTTTGGAGGACATTGAGAAAATTATCTAATCCATGCTGCCAGATAAAGTTTAGGCAAGATGGGTTCACTCGCCGCTTTTATGCATCCTGCTGAAACATCATTATGGTTGATTTCACGAGGGCCCTGCAGTCCTTCTACCGTGGAGATACGCGGAGGTGTTGGTGTTGTTGCTTCCAAAGGAAGGAGCTGTGGATTTGCGAGATTATAGACCGGTCAGTGTTGTTCATAGAGCTATCAAGATTTATGATAAAATTCTGTCTTCTCGGCTTGTGGAGGATCTACCAACTATAGTGGGGAAGCATGAGAGTGCATTTTTGCGAGGCGATCTCTTCATGATAATTTAATGCTTGTACGATTGCACAACGTGTCTCTTACATGCGCTCAAGGATCCGAGGTTATGCTAAAACCGGACATCTCAAACGCTTTCAAATCGGTTCAGTAAAATTTCTAATTTAAGTGATGAGGAGGATGTTGGGGAACGTAGTAATTTCAAAAAAAATTACGCACACGCAAGATCATGGTGATGCATAGCAACGAGAGGGGATAGTGTTGTCCACGTACCCTCGTAGACCGAAAGCGGAAGCGTTAGCACAACGCGGTTGATGTAGTCGTACGCCTTCACGATCCAACCGATCAAGTACCGAACGCACGACACCTTCGAGTTCTGCACACGTTCAACTCGATGACGTCCCTCGAACTCCGATCCAGCCGAGCTTTGAGGGAGAGTTCCGTCAGCACGACGGTGTGGTGACGATGATGATGTTCTACCAACGCAGGGCTTCGCCTAAGCACCGCTACGATATTACCGAGGTGGAATCTGGTGGAGGGGGGCACCACACACAGGTAAGAGATCAAGAGATCATTTGTTGTGTCTATGGGGTGCCCCCTGCCCCCGTATATAAAGGAGCTAGGGGGGAGGCGGCCGGCCAAAGAGGAGGGCGCGCCAAGGGGAGTCCTTGTCACGCCCAATATGCGACCCTATCCAAACGGAACTCGAAGGTCCCACCAAGGATAGACCCGCATATTGAAACGCTTTTGCAAGGTGGATATCATTACATCAACATTACATAATAGATGGGGATACATACAAGGCATACAAATGCCACACGAATACAACATCATCTTACACAAGAGCATCATCCGACTACGGATGAAACACAAACAGAAACTCAAACAATATCCACCCTGCTAGCCGAGGCTGCCGACCTGGAACCTATCCCCTGATATAAGAAGAAGCAGAAGAAGAACTCCAAAACAAGTAACATCGCTCTCGCGTCAAGATCATCGCATAACTTGTAGCTGCAACTGTTGGTGTAGTAATCTGTGAGCCACAAGGACTCAGCAATCTCATTACCATGGGTATCAAGACTAGCAAAGCTTAATGGGTAAGGAAGGGGTAAAGTGGTGAGGTTGCAGCAGCGACTAAGCAAATATGGTGGCTAACATACGCAAATAAGAGCGAGAAGAGAGCAAACGGAACGGTCGTGAAGCTAGCAATGATCAAGAGGTGATCCTGAACTCCTACTTACGTCAAACATAACCCAAAACCGTGTTCACTTCTCGGACTCCACCGAAAAGAGACCATCATGGCTACACACGCGGTTGATGCGTTTTAATTCGGATCTGGTGTCAAGTTATCTACAACCGGACATTAACAAATTCCCATCTGCCACATAACCGCGGGCACGGCTCTCGAAAGTTTATACCCTGCAGGGGTGTCCCAACTTAGCCCATCACAAGCTCTCACGGTCAACGAAGGATATTCCTTCTCCCAGGAAGACCTGATTAGTCTTGGAATCCCGGTTTACAAGATCTTTCGACAATGGTAAAACAAGACCAGCAAAGCCGCCCGATGTGTCGATAATCCCGATAGGAGTCGCACGTATCTCGTTCTCAGGGCACACCGGATGAGCCAGACGTCGGGTTGGCATAGACCCTGGTTGCCCAGGGGGCGCCGGACATCGCTCGGTTTGGACCAACACTTAGATGAGCATTGGCCCGGGGGGGCTAAAATAAAGATGACCCTCGAGAGAGCGACTCGCAAGGGAAAAGTAGGTGGTGGTGAGGCAAATGGTAAAACAAAGGTTGGGCCTTGCTGGAGGAGTTTTATTCAAAGCGAACTGTCAAGGGGGTCCCATAAATCACCCAACCGCGTTAGGGATGCAAAATCCGGGAACATAATACCGATATGACGGAAACTAGGGCGGCAAGTGTGGAACAAAACACCAGGCATAAGGCCGAGCCTTCCACCCTTTACCAAGTATATAGATGCATTAATTAAATAAGAGATATTGTGATATCCCAACATAATCCTGTCCACCATGGAGCAAATCTTCAACTTCAACTGCAACTAACAACGCTATAAGAGGGGTTGAGCAAAGCGGTAACATAGCCAAACAACGGTTTGCTAGGAAGGGTGAAAAAGGTTAGGGGCTGACATGGCAATTTGGGTGGCTCGATCAACATGAGATAGGTAGCGCGACAAAGTGATAGAACGAAGCAACTAGCATAGCAATGATAGTAGTGAGATCCAAGGTGACGGTCATCTTGCCTGAAATCCCGCTAGGAAGAAGAACGAGTCCATGAAGAAGACAAACGGATGAAGCCGAACCAAGCGTAGACGAACGAATCCTCACGATCGCAACAGAACGGGAACTATCGAGAAGAAGCACACAACATGGTAAACACACCACACATGAACAATGTGTCACGCCCAATATGCGACCCTATCCAAAAGGAACTCGAAGGTCCCACCAAGGATAGACCCGCATATTGAAACGCTTTTGCAAGGTGGATATCATTACATCAACAATACATTATAGATGGGGATACATACATAAGGCATACAATGCCACATGAATACAACATCACAATACATAAGAACATCATCCGACTACGGATGAAACACAAACAGAAACTCAAACGACATCCACCCTGCTAGCCCAGGCTACCGAACTGGAACCTATCCCCTGATCGAAGAAGCAGAAGAAGAACTCAATGCAAGCAAACATCACTCTCGCGTCATGATCATCGCATAACTTGTACCTGCAACTGTTATTGTAGTAACCTGTGAGCCACGAGGACTCAGCAATCCCATTACCATGGGTATCAAGACTAGCAAAGCTTAAAGGGAAAGGAAGGGGTAAAGTGGTGAGGCTGCAGCAGCGACTAAGCATATATGGTGGCTAACATACGCAAATAAGAGCGAGAAGAGAGCAAGCGGAACGGTCGTGAAGCTAGCAATGATCAAGAAGTGATCCCGAACTCCTACTTACGTCAAACATAACCCAGAAACCGTGTTCACTTCCCGGACTCCGCCGAAAAGAGACCATCACGGCTACACACACGGTTGATGCGTTTTAATTTAGATCTGGTGTCAAGTTATCTACAACCGGACATTAACAAATTCCCATCTGCCAATAACCGCAGGCACGGCTTTCGAAAGATTATACCCTGCAGGGGTGTCCCAACTTAGCCCATGACAAGCTCTCGCGATCAACGAAGGAATAGACCTTCTCCCAGGGAGACCCGATCAGACTCGGAATCCCGGTTTACAAGACATTTCGACAATGGTAAAACAAGACCAGCAAGACCGCCCGATGCACCGACAATCCCGATAGGAGCTGCACATATCTCGTTCTCAGGGCAACACCGGATAAGCGAAGCGTACAGGAACCGACGTAACCCAAGTTGCCAAGGGATGGCCCCGCACGATGCTCTAGTTTGGACCAACACTTAGACAAGCACTGGCCCGGGGGGGCTGTAATAAAGATGACCCTTGGGTTAATTACTCCCAAGGGAAATATAGGTGGTGGTGAGGCAAATGGTAAAACCAAGGTTGGGCCTTGCTGGAGGAGTTTGATTCAAAGTGAACTGTCAAGGGGGTCCCATAAATCACCCAACCGCGTAAGGAACGCAAAATTTGGGAACATAACACCGGTATGACGGAAACTAGGGCGGCAAGAGTGGAACAAAACACCAGGCATAAGGCCGAGCCTTCCACCCTTTACCAAGTATATAGATGCATTAATAATATAAGAGATATTGTGATATCCCAACAAAATCCTGTCCACCATGGAGCAATCTTCAACTTCACCTGCAACTAGCAACGCTATAAGAGGGGCTGAGCAAAGCGGTAACATAGCCAAGCAGTGGTTTGCTAGGAAGGGTGTCAAAGGTCAGAGGTTCATGGCAATTTGGGATGGCTCGACAAACAGATGATAGGTAGCGCAACAAAGCGATAGAACGAAGCAACTAGCATAGCAATGATAGTAGTGAGATCCAGGGTAGCGGTCATCTTGCCTAAAATCCCGCAAGGAAGAAGAACGAGTCCATGAAGAAGACGAACGGGAGCAGTCGAACGAATCCTCACAATCGCAACGTTACCGGAACTAGAAGCAACACCGGAAAGAAACAAACAACATGGTAAATGCACAAGCATGAACATGACATGATGCACAAACAAGTATGATGCATGTCCGGTTTAATGAGGCATGGCATGGCAAAGTGCAACAAACAATACTACAAGTTAAATGGAGCTCAATATGCAACGAGTTGCATATTGACGAAACACCACATCAATTATTTAGTTTGATCTCGGTTATGTACCCAACAATATTGAATGTTATTAAACATGGAAATGAGGTGAATCATATGAAAAACTACCTATCTAGACAAGTTTAAATGAGGCCGGAACAACAAACAACAATTCCGGAAAATCCCCATATGCATATTTTAGATTCGGTACTGTTCTGCCCTAAACACAATTTTAATGTTGTTAAATAGCAACATAAAGTGCACCAAGTTAATCTAGGCATTTTTCCATCCCATCTACATATAAAGTTTATTAAATTCGGAGCTACGGTTATTTAGTTATGAAATAAATCATTTTAGCATGGCATTATGCAAAATAAACACAAACAGCATGTTAAACATTTTTAACATACATGAAAGTGGCATATTATTAATCTACACAATTTTCTGAGCATTTTACATATATAAATTATTTTAATCCGATGCACAGTTTGTGAGATATTAAATGCATGAATATCAGGGGGTTTTCTGTAAAACTGTTAATCCTCGGATAAATAGACAAATTCGCAGATGCTAAAAAACACCTACGTGGGCCGAAACCGATTGGCCCAACAGTGCACAGGAGGTGGATCTGGAGGGGGCTGCTCACCCTGGGCCTTGAGCCGGTCGGTCGGAGCTGGGCCGCGGGCAGGCTGGAAGGGGGCGTTGGGCCTGGCTGGCTTCGGCTGGGCCTGGTGCTGGCTGCGGCTACGGGTGCTGGGGAGGAAGCTAGGGGTAGGTTTAGCCCAAAAATGGCAAAGGGAGGGCGTTTATATAGCAGTTTTTGGCTAGGGTTTGGTCTAGGGGGGTTTTGGAGCGTTTCGGGGCCTCAGATCGACATCGGACGGCTCCGGATCGAGGGGAAGGTTAGGTGGGCTGTGTGAGAGAGAGGCTTGGGCTGATAGGAGAGAGAGGAGAAATGCAGCCCGGCACGATTTCGGAGACCGAAACATCCGACGAATATACCGACTATATCGCGGTTACATATTTAACGGTTGGGCAGTCAAACGGACTCCGAATGCGACGAAACTTGACAGGCGGCCTGTCTACACTATAATAAGACCGCACGACAAGTTGCAACCCATTCCGAGAACATTTTTATGCCACTTATAAAATTATATTACGGAGGTGCCGCGGGCGCGTGCGAGTGTGTCTGGACTCCGAACGGACAACGGAGAGAACCGGGAGAACCCAAACGGATGCAAGTTTTATGAAAACATATGGATGCGATGCACATGATGCTATGAGATGAGATGCATAACAAGAACAAAATGCAAAACAACAGACAAAACCCAACCACGGAGGAAATATCATATCGCATCTCCGGAAAAGGCAAGAGTTGGAGTTACGAATAAGGAAAGTTGTATCCGGGGCGTTACAACACTCCACCACTACGAGAGGATCTCGTCCCGAGATCTAGGATGGCACCGGAGGGAAAAGGAAGAGGAAGATAAGCGGTAAAAATAAGTTGCTTCTTTGACCAATGAGTGAAACCACGAACCTTGAGAGGTTGAGCAATTAGAGATGAACGAGATTGCAAACAATCCGTTAGAAAAGAGGAACAAGGAACATTACGATAACTTGAAGGTTACAAAGACATGAATGACGAGCACAATGGACAAGAAGGAATTGAAACCACTCTGGTTAAAACGAGATAAGAATGAATAAGAATGATATAATTTTGACAGCACTCCGACTGTAAATGGAAGAAATAGAACATGAACTTGACAAGATGAGAGGATACTTGATGAAATCAACAACACACTGCCTCCAAAACTATTGAAGGAATGGCACAAGGGGTAAGAAGGATTTCAGACAGCACTCAGGTTGAAAAGAGAGGCAAAACTTGATAAGATGAAAGAACTTGAATGAGAACACAACTCTCCGGTTAAGTGGATAAGCATGGAAAAGAACATGATCTTGACAAAACAAGATGATGAGTGAAAAGAGCAACATCACAATGCCTTCGGAAGAACGAATAGAAGATAGATCACTGGAATAAAAGAATGGATAAGAAAATGCCAACTTGTGCCACAAATGAGCTTGGAAAGCACCCTTCCAAGATGGTTACAACGGGGTTGTTGGAAAACCAACAACGAAAAGAATAAGCTTGTAGTGGGCTTATGGAAAACTTCTCAAAATTGAGGCGAAATTCTGCCACTAATGGAAACAATAGATTGGATTGAGGTCAACAAGGAGACAAGAAACTTATTTCACCGGGAGGACAAATGAAGAACTTGGGTCATTTATAAGCACCATAAATAGCAACAATCCTTAGGGAAAGCTTTAGGTGAAATATAGCCCAAGATAACTCCAATGAAGAGATTGATGGATTTAAAATACCTCATTCTTGACAACATGTGAATCATGAAGCATGAAGGGAAATTGTCAAGAATGACATAACACCATCTCAAGAGATAAGGTAGAAAGAATTGCACTTCGAAATGCAAAAGAAGAATACTTGAACTCCTCAAAACAAGACATGTGTTGAGCACCATGTTTATTTTAGAGTATAGCTTGGCGGGTCATAACTTCGAGAGAAATCTTGAAGAAGAATTGAAGGATGAAAGGAATCCTTGACGAACCACCATGTAGAGCCTCCATGAAGAACTCCGGTAATAAAAGGATGATAAAAAGAAGGAGAAGTTGAAAACACAAGGTGAAGCCTTGCAATGATTTAGATGGAGTTTCGCGATGAGATAATGCGGAAAACTTGGAACTCCTGAAAAGAAAAGATGAAGCATCTCGAACCGGGAAATGTGACATGATGAACAACTCCGGAAAGAAGAAACTAGATAACTTGGATGAAACAATAATAAGAATTACGTTATGCCTATCCTTCACCAATTTAAATTGATGACAAGCAACAGATTTGGCATACTACTTATTCCAGTAGAAAGGATTAAGAGAGATATAGCGCAAACTTGAGAAGGTCTTGATGGAACCACCGGTGGAATTTGGAAACAATGAATAAATTGATATGATAACAAAGGAAGAGAAATCTGGAACGAACCACCGTAAGAATTCGAAAATGACTGATGAAAGAGAATGAAACACCGGGAAGAATTAGAAGAACAAATATGCTAGAAGGGATTTAGATACAAAAGGACAAAGAGATCATGAGCTGATTAAAGAACACTTGTACGAAGCACCGAGATAAATAGAGAATGATAACTGGAATGATGGCCTCCGGTGAAATGAAAAGGAAATCAACTCCTGAAATACTTCGGATGGGTAAGAAAGAATATCTGACAAACTGAAATAATTCTCGAGGGTAACAAGAAGCTAGAACAACGAATCTTCGAGAGAACGGGCAAGATTGAGAGGAAAACTCTTCTTCGTTCTTCAAAAGGTGACGAGGAACACCAGAAAAATTACTGAGATACTCCGGGAGAATGAAAAACAAAGAGGTTGAGCCAACAAGGAAAAATAATTTGAAATCGATCTTGTAAAAAGGCATGTGACTGATGGAATTCATTCTTACGTCACACTTTGAAAAGAATTAGGAATAACTCCGGGGAAAATTAGAAGAGTCAGGTAAGATCCTGGGAAAAGACCTGTGGGTTAGGGCCCCCTGAAAAGGAACACCGTTGAAATAATTTTAAAGAGAGGTTGCACCGGTTGAATTAAATGGCTTGAATGAGATAACAACCTCGAAATATCTTGAACGGATTGAGAATGGAAACATAAGTCTTGTGAGATATCTTCAGCACTCCGGATAAGAATAGAGAGAGGTGAGTGATTAAGAGGTGCATCGACATGGAAAAGCATTTGACACGAGGAAAAGAATATGATCAACACTGAAGGCTTGAAATGGATCCACCGGAGAAGAATACGAGAATGAAGATTGATGAACTTGTAGCTCGTGAGCAACTTCACGAGGGATCACCGGATTAGAACATTGATTGAAAAGAGTGAAGAGACTTCACATGAATAAATGGATACTTGATTAAAATAAATGAGTCCTTGAAGAAAAAGGGGGGAGGGCGGGAAAACAAAGGCAACTTGGGGACGGATGACACAAACACCGGTGAGAAAACTTAGAGTTGATCTTGCGGATGTTGAAAATGATCGGATCCACTTGAAGAGAAGCACGTCGGTTGGAAAAGAATTAACATGACAACCTCAATGATCAAAAGGATTAATACTCCCATAGAAATATGAGAACACCGCTTGAAAGGTATGGAATCAACACTTGACTTTGAAGCAACTCGAATACCACAAATAAAACAAAACAAAGGATTTGACTTGCAGAATAAGCCGGAACAAACATAAGATAGAGATTTCGTTCGAAGTTTTCATGGTGGGGCCCACACGGGCTCGATTGTACATCACCATCATGTACAAGGCAGTGCACATGACATACGAAGTGTCCCCGAACCAGCATAGCCAAGGGTTCTTTAAGACACAACGAGACCACTGTAAAAACGACCATGGAAAGGCGGACCACTAGACGTCAAACCCCAATCTCATATCATGCATCTGTCGAAAATATATTCTAGGAGCTACTTGAATTCCCACCTATAAAACTCTCGAAACTTTCTGGTTATGCAATCTGGTGTTGGGGATACAGGGGAAGCAATATATCTCACCCAAACTAACAATACCTACATCCAGCTGTATCCATCCGTCAACACATAACCAAGAAACCTTCGGAAATCGTGTACCTCAACCTTCGAAAAGCATCCGTTATACGAGTTATGGCAATACTCCCGAACTCCCCAGTACTGGGTGACGTCGAGGTTATCTCACCAACAACTGCATAAAAGAGATTTTCGATGTCAGCAAAACTCAGGTATTCCAGAACTGCAACGATAAAATTGTGACGACAACACCTCAGAGCTCAACTCCCCGGGTCAAAGCCACATAAATAGACAGGAGGCACCAAGAACAATGTTCTCGTCACAAAACCATCGGAACGATTCCAAGATACCCGCGTGATCCTAAAAAAAAATTAGTGAAATTTGAGGAGAGGAAAGACAAAACATCTACGTCAAGAGTCCTCACCAGAGCGACGAAGGGGGCTGAGGAGTAAAAAGAATCCTACTCTCCGATATATATAATCCTAAGACTCAAAATAGTTTTCTTCTAGACTCAACAACGGCCAACAATCAAGGGGGCTCCTATGGTCGGTCGTGGCTCTGATTACCAACTTGTCACGCCCAATATGCGACCCTATCCAAAAGGAACTCGAAGGTCCCACCAAGGATAGACCCGCATATTGAAACGCTTTTGCAAGGTGGATATCATTACATCAACATTACATTATAGATGGGGATACATACATAAGGCATACAATGCCACATGAATACAACATCACAATACATAAGAACATCATCCGACTATGGATGAAACACAAACAGAAACTCAAACGACATCCACCCTGCTAGCCCAGGCTACCGACCTGGAACCTATCCCCTGATCGAAGAAGCATAAGAAGAACTCAACGCAAGCAAACATCGCTCTCGCGTCATGATCATCGCATAACTTGTACCTAAAATTGTTGTTGTAGTAACCTGTGAGCCACGAGGACTCAGCAATCCCATTACCATGGGTATCAAGACTAGCAAAGCTTAAAGGAAAGGAAGGGGTAAAGTGGTGAGGCTGCAGCAGCGACTAAGCATATATGGTGGCTAACATACGCAAATAAGAGCGAGAAGAGAGCAAGCGGAACGGTCGTGAAGCTAGCAATGATCAAGAAGTGATCCTGAACTTCTACTTACGTCAAACATAACCCAGAAACCGTGTTCACTTCCCGGACTCCGCCGAAAAGAGACCATCACGTCTACACACAAGGTTGATGCATTTTAATTCGGATCTGGTGTCAAGTTATCTACAACTGGACATTAACAAATTCCCATCTGCCAATAACCGCAGGCACGGCTTTCAAAAGATTATACCCTGCAGGGGTGTCCCAACTTAGCCCATGACAAGCTCTCGCGATCAACGAAGGAATAGACCTTCTCCCAGGAAGACCCGATCAGACTCGGAATCCCGGTTTACAAGACATTTCGACAATGGTAAAACAAGACCAGCAAGACCGCCTGATGCGCCGACAATCCCGATAGGAGCTGCACATATCTCGTTCTCAGGGCAACACCGGATAAGCAAAGCGTACAGGAATCGACGTAACCCAAGTTGCCAAGGGATGGCCCCGCACGATGCTCTAGTTTGGACCAACACTTAGACAAGCACTGGCCCGGGGGGGGGGCTGTAATAAAGATGACCCTTGGTTTAATTACTCCCAAGGGAAATATAGGTGGTGGTGAGGCAAATGGTAAAACCAAGGTTTGGCCTTGCTGGAGGAGTTTTATTCAAAGCGAACTGTCAAGGGGGTCCCATAAATCACCCGACCGCGTAAGTAACGCAAAATCAGGGAACATAACACCGGTATGACGGAAACTAGGGCGGCAAGAGTGGAACAAAACACCAGGCATAAGGCCGAGCCTTCCACCCTTTACCAAGTATATAGATGCATTAATAATATAAGAGATATTGTGATATCCCAACAAAATCCTGTCCACCATGGAGCAATCTTCAACTTCACCTGCAACTAGCAACGCTATAAGAGGGGCTGAGCAAAGCGGTAACATAGCCAAGCAGTGGTTTGCTAGGAAGGGTGTCAAAGGTCAGAGGTTCATGGCAATTTGGGATGGCTCGACAAACAGATGATAGGTAGCGCAGCAAAGCGATAGAACGAAGCAACTAGCATAGCAATGATAGTAGTGAGATCCAGGGTAGCGGTCATCTTGCCTGAAATCCCGCAAGGAAGAAGAACAAGTTCATGAAGAAGACGAACGGGAGCAGTTGAACGAATCCTCACAATCGCAACGTTACCGGAACTAGAAGCAACACCGGAAACAAACAAACAACATGGTAAATGCACAAGCATGAACATGACATGATGCACAAACAAGTATGATGCATGTCCGGTTTAATGAGGCATGGCATGGCAAAGTGCAACAAACAATACTACAAGTTAAGTGGAGCTCAATATGCAACGAGTTGCATATTGACGAAACACCACATCAATTATTTAGTTTGATCTCGGTTATGTACCCAACAATATTGAATGTTATTAAACTTGGAAATGAGGTGAAGCATATGAAAAATACCTATCTAGACAAGTTTAAATGAGGCCGGAACAACAAACAACAATTCCAGAAAATCCCCATATGCATATTTTAGATTCGGTACTGTTCTGCCCTAAACACAATTTTAATGTTGTTAAACAGCAACATAAAGTGCACCAAGTTAATCTAGGCATTTTTCCACCCCATTTACATATAAAGTTTATTAAATTCGGAGCTACGGTTATTTAGTTATGAAATAAATCATTTTAGCATGGCATTATGCAAAATAAACACAAACAGCATGTTAAACATTTTTAACATACATGAAAGTGGCATATTATTAATCTACACAATTTTCTGAGCATTTTACATATATAAATTATTTTAATCCGATGCACAGTTTGTGAGATATTAAATGCATGAATATCAGGGGGTTTTCTGTAAAACTGTTAATCCTCGGATAAATAGACAAATTCGCAGATGCTAAAAAAACCTACGTGGGCCGAAACTGATTGACCCAACAGTGCACAGGAGGGGGATCTGGAGGGGGCTGCTCACCCTGGGCCTTGGGCCGGTCGGTCGGAGCTGGGCCGCGGGCAGGCTGGAAGGGGGCGCTGGGCCTGGCTGGCTTCGGCTGGGCCTGGCGCTGGCTGTGGCTGCGGGCGCTGGGGAGGAAGCTAGGGGTAGGTTTAGCCCAAAAATGGCAAGGGGAGGGCGTTTATATAGCAGTTTTTGGCTAGGGTTTGGTCTAGGGGGGTTTTGGAGCGTTTCGGGGCCTCAGATCGACATCGGACGGCTCCGGATCGAGGGGAAGGTTAGGCGGGCTGTGTGAGAGAGAGGCTTGGGCTGATAGGAGAGAGAGGAGAAATGCAGCCCGGCACGATTTCGGAGACCGAAACGTCCGACGAATATACTGACTATATCACGGTTACATATTTAACGGTTGGACAGTCAAACGGACTCCGAATGCGACGAAACTTGACAGGCGGCCTGTCTACACTATAATAAGACCACACAAAAAGTTGCAACCCATTCTGTGAACATTTTTATGTCACTTATAAAATAATATTATAAAGCTGCCGCGGGCGCGTGCAAGTGTGTCTGGACTCCGAACGGACAATGGAGAGAACCGGGAGAACCCAAACGGATGCAAGTTTTATGAAAACATATGGATGCGATGCACATGATGCTATGAGATGAGATGCATAACAAGAACAAAATGCAAAACAACAGACAAAACCCAACCACGGAGGAAATATCATATCGCATCTCCGGAAAAGGCAAGAGTTGGAGTTACGAATAAGGAAAGTTGTATCCGGGGCATTACACAATGCATGATGCTCAACCAAGTATGATGCAAGACAAGACTACATGAAGCTACTCATGGCAAGAGATTATTCAAACAAGAACAACACATCAAAGCAAGTTTAAATGAGGCCGGAAACAACATATAACAAATCCGGTAAGTCCTCATATGTAAGTTTCAAAATTGGTCCAGAACTGAATAAACCTTATGTTCGAGTTGTTAAAAAGCAAGTTAAGATGCACCAAGATGATCTACACGAGATTCTAGTCAAGTTACATATAAGGTTCATTTAATTCGGAGCTACGACCTAGAAGATATGAGCAAAACAAGTTAACCATGGTATTGATGCTAAATGCATCCAAACATCAAGAAAACACCTCAAAACAAGGATGCAACATGATAATATTAAACTACATGCAATTCTAAGCAAGTTTCATATAGAGCACACTCAAAACGGAGCAACGGTTCAACACATACACTCCACAAGTTTAAAGGACAAGCTGTCCAAAACAGCAAATAGGCATCTAGCAAGCATCAAATCAACAAGCTACAACAACCCAACATAATAGCAAAAGGCATGGGCATGAAGTACAGGTAAAGCATGACAAAACATGAACACTGAGCTATCTCCAGAAAACACTATAACATGCTCAAAAGGACATGGCAAGATTGCAAATAATAACAGTTTCAGACAGCAGAAATAACATCAGGTTGCAATGTTTAGAGCTATCAAACAACATGTTACAGGAACTTATCATGGCAAACAAAGGCATGGCATGCTAATACTAAAGACAAAGAACAAAACTCCCTTACTAAACTAATTCTAAAGATCAATAAAAAAGATGGTAGGATCCATGCAAACATGGCAAATGATATGACAGATTCATACATGGCAAGAACAACGATAAGTAGGCATGTTGGTGAGCTTGTACCACTCACCACAGAGCATTACATGGTATGGCAAGGTGACCAATAGTAAGATGGCATGTTTATGAAGCTAATCATGGCAAGAGCAAGTTCATAGGGTGCATGGATCACTAGCAAAGCTCATGGCAAAACTGAACTTAATGTTAACAGGCTGACAAACATTATATAGCAATTTGAGATCAAGATTACAACAAGCTACAACAGGCTATAAATGCAACCAAGGCCGTGGATGGATAGAGCATTACATGTATAACAAAACATCCTTAGTGAACGTCTCCAGATTATGCATAGAATGACTTGTAGCAGCAGGTTTACATAGCATCAGGATATAGCAGATCAGCCTAGCAAAACAACAACAGCAAGTACCCTATTTCACGAGCTCGATGCACTCAGTACAAGACTCACAAAAATACATGGATTTCACCACTGTTAATATGGCATGATATAGAACAAACTCATGTAGATATCAAGCTCATAAGATGCACACACAAAATGCAATGAAAAAGACAAATCACCAAGATATAATAGTTTCAGCAGGTTAACATCATATAGCACTCTTGCAACGATGATTCGGGAATCAAGATGGACTCAACCAAGCATGGCACAAAGTAATGAAATGAATATCATCTCATGATGAACATTTTGATATATTACACGCACAAAACGGAGCTATATGCTAGGAGATATGACATGATGAACATGGCATGAAAATTACACAGATCTGAGACAGCAGAAATCAACCTCGCTAAATCGGGACGGAGCCGTTCCGGGACGGAGAGATCCGGGCGCGGACGCGGTGTTTGGATGGGCGGATTGGTGGATCTCATCCACCCCGCGGGATGGATGCGGACGGGACGGACGCCGGCGAGATCCCGGGCGGCGACGGGGCGCCGGCCGGC
>NC_057801.1:291787909-291795157 GCF_018294505.1 Triticum aestivum
ACTCCCTACCTATTTAGTTCTCGGCCACCCGATCGCGATCGAAGGATCCAAATTAGTCCCCTTTCATATATATATAGTCCACCCCAAGTCCATTTGTGGACAACCCTAAATTTTCTCCCCTTGTCCCATCCATCTCATCCACCACCACCACCCACCTACCTTTCTTCCTCGGGATCCCCTCATTCCCCCCGATCCAATCCCGCCAACCACACTCCACTCGAGGCCTACCCTCGATCCAACTCGTCTTCGCTCTCCTCTTCGACCAGGGAGACGAGCTCCTCCCGAGACCAGCCCCTGCTCGACCCTCGCCATCTTAGATGAGAACCGCCCTGGCTCCCTTCTCTCCTTCCTTTGGTCCCCTCGGACACATCTCTCTCTCTTGTTCTGGACAGGAGAGTAGCCATGGCCGTCCGTCCATGGAGATGAGCCGCGCCGCCCAGGTCACCCGCTACCTCAGGTCGCCTCCATGTCAAGCCGTCGGCAGCCATCCCCGTCGTTCTCGCATCGGATTCCCTATCTCGCAGGTCAGCGGCCTCCTCCCTGCCCTTCCTCCTTCCCGTGCTCCCCCTCTTCTCTCATTTCCTATCTCTCTTCTCTGTACCAGGGAGCCGCTCGAGCCCTGTTGCGCCGCCGCACTTTCTACGATCCGGCACAGACCGGCCGTCCCAAGCCCTGATTCGCCCGTCCGCTTCGTTCCTGCCATCCCGCCGGACCCTCACCGTCGCCGGAGTCCTACGCCAAGCCGTGGGCCGCCAAGTCCCTCGTCCTTCTCTATATCGAGCGGGAGGACAACAAGCAGTGCCTTCTCTGCACCCGAGCTTCCCCTGACCTCAGGCCGTCGTCCTCGACCGCGCCAAGCCCCTTGTCCCGCCGCCCTTCACCAAGTCCTGCGCCGCTGTCGTCTTCAAGAATTGCACCGAGCGCAGTCGAGCTCTACTTCCCCGGCGCGCGCTCCCTCCTGTTCGTTCATATCGAGCAGCAGCAGGTCGTTTGTGCGTTGACCGCGTCCCCTCCACCTCCTTGTTTGATCTAGCCAGGAGCAGCCCAGGGACCGGCCTCCTCCAGCCTTTGCTTCGAACCGGGCCGAAGCCCAAGGGTGAGCAGCCCCCCAGCCCCTCCTGTGCACTACTGGCCCAATCAGTTTCGGCCCGATTCATGTTTTTTTTCGCGAAATGATTTTAGCTAATTATGCGGGATTTACTGTTTTACAGAAAAGTCCCTCTAGATCATGCATTTAATAACTCACAAACCGTGCATCACATGTAAATAATTTATACATGTAAAATGCTTAGAATTGTGTGTAGATTAATAATTTGCCACTTTCAACCATGTTAAAAATGTTAAAAATGTTGTTTGCATTTAATTTGCTTAAATGCCATGTTAAAATGATTTATTTCATAACTAAATAACCGTAGCTCCAATTTTAATAAACTTTATATGTAAATGGGGTGGAAAAATGCATAGATTAACATGGTGCACTTTGTTTTACTTCTTAACAACATTAAAATATGGTTTAGAGCAGAACAGTACCAAATTCGAAATATGCACATGAGGATTTTCTGGAATTGTTGTTTGTTTTTCCGGATTCATTTAAACTTGCCTAGATAGGTAGTTTCCATATGCTTCACCCCTTGCCATGTTTAATAACATTGAATATTGTTGGGTACAAAACCGAGAGAGAACTAAATAATTGATGTGGTGTTTTGTCAATATGCAACTCGTTGCATATTGAGCTCCACTTAATTTCTAGTGTTGTTTGTTGCACTTGGCCATGCCATCCTCTTTAAATCGGACATGCATCATACTTGGTTGTGCATCGTGCCATGTTTATGCTTGTGTGTTTACCATGTTGTTTGTTTGTTTCCGGTTGTGCTCCTTCTCGTTAGTTCCTGTTTGGTTGCGATCGTGAGGATTCGTTCGTCTATGCTTGGTTCGTCTTCGTTGCTTCATCTTGTTCACGGACTCGTTCTTCTTCCTAGCGGGATTTCAGGCAAGATGACCACTACTCTGGATGTCACTACTATCATTGCTATGCTAGTTGCTTCATTCTGTCGCTATGCTACGCTACCTATCACTTGCTCTTCAAGCCTCCCAAACTGCCATGTCAGCCTCTAACCTTTTCACCCTTCCTAGCAAACCGTTGCTTGGCTATGTTACCGCTTTGCTCAACCCCTCTTATAGCGTTGTTTGTGGCAGGTGAAGTTGTCGGGATATCACAATATCTCTTATTTAATTAATGCATCTATATACATGGTAAAGGGTGGAAGGCTCGGCCTTATGCCTGGTGTTTTGTTCCACTCTTGCCGCCCTAGTTTCCGTCATACCGGTGTTATGTTCCTTGATTTTGCGTTCCTTACGTGGTTGGGTGATTTATGGGCCCCCTTGACAGTTTGCTTTGAATAAAACTCCTCCAGCAAGGCCCAACCTTGGTTTTACCATTTGCCTCACCACCACCTATACCTTTCCCTTGGGTCGGCCAACCTGAGGGTCATCTTTATTTTAGCCCCCCCCCCCGGGCCAGTGCTTCTCTGAGTGCTGGTCCGAACCGAGCTGCCTGCGGGGACACCTCGGGTAAACTTGAGGGCTAGTTTACTCGTAGCTAGTCTCATCCGGTGTTGCCTTGAGAACGAGATATGTGCAGCTCCTATCGGGATTGTCGGCACATCGAGCGGCTTTGCTGGTCTTGTTTTACCATTGTCGAAATGTCTTGTAAACCGGGATTCCGAGACTGATCGGGTCTTCCTGGGAGAAGGAATATCCTTCGTTGACCGTGAGAGCTTGTGATGGGCTAAGTTGGGACACCCCTGCAGGGTATAAACTTTCGAGAGCCGTGCCCGTGGTTATGTGGCAGATGGGAATTTGTTAATATCCGGTTGTAGAGAACTTGACACCAGATTCGAATTAAAATACATCAACCATGTGTGTAGCCGTGATGGTCTCTTTTCGGTGGAGTCCGGGAAGTGAACACGTTTTTTGGGTTATGTTTGACGTAAGTAGGAGTTCAGGATCACTTCTTGATTTGCTAGCTTCACGACCGTTCCGTTGCTTCTCTTCTCGCTCTTATTTGCGTTTGTTAGCCACCATATATGCTTAGTCACTGCTGCAACCTCACCACTTTACCCCTTCCTTACACATTAAGCTTTGCTAGTCTTGATACCCATGGTAATGGGATTGCTGAGTCCTCGTGGCTCACAGATTACTACAACAACAATTGCAGGTATAGGTTTTGCGATGATCATGACGCAAGAGTGATGCTTGCTTATTTTGGAGTTCTTCTTATTCTTCTTATTCGATCAGGGGATAGGTTCTAGGTCAGCAGCCTGGGCTAGCAGGGTGGATGTTGTTTGAGTTTCAGTTTGTGTTTCATCCGTAGCCGGATGTTGCTCTTATGTATTGTATTGTTGTATTCATGTGGCATTGTTTGCCTTTTGTATGTATCACCAACTATTATGTAATGATTTGATGTAATGACATCCACCTTGAAAAAGCGTCTTCAAGATGCGCTTCTATACTTTGTGGGACCTTCGAGTCCCTTTAGGATAGGGTCGCATATTGGGCGTGACATTGATGCAAGCCATGACGATCGAGACCAAGCGGGCGCCAGGCGAGTGCCGGCCTGCACAGTGTCCTTGTTTCCTCTTTGGTGCAAAGGGGGCAAGCGCAAATGCGGAGTACCGAGGCATCAAGCTAAGATTACCATTTCAGTGCAACAAGACCAAGACTAGCAGAGCGGCAGGATGGAGGTCACCATGGAGCCCAAGACAGCGTCATTGCCAGTGCCTTTGGTAGCCAAAGACCAACTATAGTCAGGATAACTTGTACTAGATGTTCCCCTTCAAAATGGCCGTTGTTGCCGCCCTTCCCGCTCAATATTTGGGAAGAGGACTAGGGCCTCTCTATATATAGATAGCCACCAAAGAATGGGGGGAGGATCATCAAGATCTCACCGAAAGCCAACAAAGACGGAGCAACTCCTCTCCAAGCACACCACCACAAGAACACCCCTCGCAAGGCTGTTCTTCCTCTATACTGTTCATCATCAGCCTCTGAGCCAATCCACCACACCACACACTGGAGTAGGGTATTACACCACAACGGTGGCCCGAACCAGTAACCTTGTGCCCCTTGTGCTATTCATCGTGTAGCTTAGATTCGCAGTGAGGCATTGGGACGTGGATCGGTAGGAGGAAGATCTTCACGCGCACCCCAGAGTTTTGCCGGAACCTGATATCCGATAGTGTTCTTGAGCTAGTGTGGTGCTCAGCGTGGAAAATGATCTCTCCCCTCACTATGGTGGTGGCTAAGTCCTATATATAGTGGCCTTGGTCCTCTTCCCAAATATGAGCGGTGAGGGATTCCACAACGGCGGGATTTGAAAGGGAACAAGTAGTATAGTCTATCTTGACAAAAGTAGTCTTCGCCTGCGAAAAGCCTCTGGTTGTGACGCTGCGATGGGCTCGGTGATGACCTCCGTCCTGCCGTCCTGGCGGTCTTGGTCTTGTCGGACCAGAATGGAAACCTTTGGTTGATTCCTCGGGACTCCGCGACTGTGGCTTGCCTCCCTTGCACCGAACAGGAAACCTGCGCTGTGCACCTGCCTGGCGCCCGCCTGGCCTTGGTCGTCATGGCTCACGTCAGCTGAGCCTCATGAGGTAGCTGCCTAGAACTCTCCGCCCCTCAGGAGCCCTCCTGAGGAGGCCAACTCCTTCAGGGGTCTTGGCATTGTCTGCCTCACGAGGCTCGGCCCCTCGCGAGGGTCTTGCTGTGTTGGTGTTGAAGCTGGGCCGTACCAGGCCGTCGATGGAGTCATTCGGTGGGCCTCAGGCAGGCAGGACTAGACACCCCCAAGTCCAGGACATCAACAGTAGCCCCCGGGCCCAAGACGCGCTCGGACTTGGCTTCTAAACGAAGCCAAAGGGCAAGTGCAGAGCGCCGCGGGCCCTAACCGCCTGCGGTTTTGATGACATGTGGCGACTAATTGGACGTGGGCGACTCCGCTTCCGCACGCTGCCTCAGCAACTGCTCGACTTGATTGGTCGATGCTGCATGTAGAGGGTCATGATGGCGCAAGGTCGTGGAGGCCGACGGTTGGCCTCCCTTGGCTATCATGTGAGGGAGGGGCGGAGCCCCCTGTCCATCTTTCCTTCGTCTTGCTCCCGCCTACTTCTTCCCTCTCTGTCTTGCTCCCATGGCGTCGCCGAAGAGGTTCTCAGCGGCCGAGAAGGGGAAGGCCCCTAAGGAGGGTCCGCGGCCGTCCTCCTCGCAAGCACCCTGCGGTCCCTCCGGCAGCACCCAAGGGGCGCGGGCGCGCGCCCCCCAAAGGCAGTGTTGCTCCAGGCATCCGTGATGGAACCTCCTCCTGCGGCAGGGGCCACCGGCTTCGGAGCAGCCCCCATGATGAAGGGAGGCGTGCTTTTCCTCGCTGGAGGTGCTCCCTGAGTTTGTGGTGTGGTCGGAGATCTGGCTGGCACCTCGCTCCGGCTCCCACGCTTCTTCTCCGATGAGCTTCCTTCCTTGGGGCTTGCCGGCCTCTGGCTGCAGGCTGACGGGTGCTACAGCAGAGCCTCGTGAGTTAGCACCGAGATCTTCTTCTCTGGCAGCATGATACTGGCCCGCAGCTGGTAGACCTTCGCCCGCGCGCATGGCCTGGGCGAAAGGTGCACCCTCCACTTCAAGTACGACGGCCTGGAGACCCTCTATGTGAGGGTGTTCAGGGGGGACGGCCGACGCGTGGGGTGCTGCCCGGAGGACAGCAGCGACGACAATGGTGGCGATGGCAAGCTCGGCCTTCGCGACGCGCACTCCTCCTCCCATGACGGTAGCTCTTCCTCGGACAAGAGCTCGAGCAGCGGTGGCTACGACCAGCCTCCGCGTCGTCATGCTTGTGTCGAGGACGCCGGTGGTTCGTCCCGCCACTGCGCTCCAGTGAAGCTGGAGAGGAGCCCGACCAGAAGCTAGGGGCTAGCAACTTAGACTCAAAGCTGGTAGCCCCAGATCTTCTGTGTAAGAACTGGTGGAGCGTCGGGCTACCTTGAGGCGCTGCTTGAGAATGCGGCGCTGGTGCCAAGCTTGCACGCCTTTAGGCCCTCTTTGTTTAGCTTTTCCTTTTTCCTGCAGTCCAAAAAAAGAATGTGCCCTAGGAGGGCGTGTAATGGACCGTTGCTGCTATGCCTTTTATATTCTAATTGATGTCTTGATGCTGTGTTGTAGTGTTCGCGATTTGAGCGGGATAAGGTAGGAAGGCTTAGCTTGGTATGTGAAGTCGTCCTTCGCCTTGTGAGGACCTGGCCTTAGGTATTTTACAAGGCACCCAGGGCGCACGCCCTGTGCCTTTTGGAGATACGCCTTGTGCCCTCAGGAGCCACAGCAGGGTAGAGCTATCCCTTGAAGGAAAAGAAAATTTGTTGAGCGACTTATTACCCCTTACGTAAGCTGTCACACCCTAGTTAGTTCATGCATTAGAGTGTTGCATCATGTTTATTCTTTCATCAGAAACCTGAAATGGGGATGACAGAACCCCCAGCCCTTCTGAAACCAACTAGGGTTTACTAAAAACTTTTTCAATGAACCTGAAATGCCCTTCTAAAATGCCCATCATTTTTGTCTTGGTTCAGAACCTCTGCCAGAAGTGATGCACATTTTCCTAGGCCATCTCAGGGTTTTTGAATTAAATCATAAATATTTGAATTTGGGCATTTAAAATTATATAAAATAATTAAATGCTCAAATATCTCCAAACTAAAATGTTTCATGTTGGAAATAATCCAACTATGGACCAGGAGTAGTTTGGTGATTTTAGGAGTTGCCTAGGTATTTTTATTAATTCAACAAAGTTGCAGAAGTATTAAAAACAGAAAACAGAAAAAAATAGAAAAACTTACCTGGCGCCAGCACCCGGCCCACCTGCCGGCCCAGCCCAGCGCCGCTCCAGCGAGCTGCTTGCCGGCCAGGCAGGCAGGCAGGTGCCCGACGGCGACCGCAGCGCGCGCCACGCACCTGCTCGCCGCCTCGCCGCTCCCCTCGCCCGGTGACGTCGTGGATCGCTCCCCCTCTCTTCCCCGAACCCCCCAGACACCCCCTCTCCTCTCCAGCTCCTCCCCCTCGCGCCCCCCAGCCATGGCCGACGCTACCGCCGCCGTGCCTACGTCGTAGCCGCGCTCCCCGCCGCCCGTGCGTCCTCTCGTCGTGTCCAGGAGCTCCGCCGCTGTCCACTTCATCGAGCAAGCCGAGCCCCAAGCGCTCGCAACA
>NC_057801.1:291795167-291805135 GCF_018294505.1 Triticum aestivum
CCCCCCAGCCATGGCCGACGCTATCGCCGCCGTGCCTACGTCGTAGCCGCGCTCCCCGCCGCCCGTGCGTCCTCTTGTTGTGTCCAGGAGCTCCGCCGCTGTCCAATTCATCGAGCAAGCCGAGCCCCGAGCGCTCGCAACGCCCGAGTCCACCGCAACGACCTCGCCCGAACCGCCGTCGCCGGAGATCCCCTTCAACACCGTCGCCGCCTCAACTCGTCCCCGACCCTGCCGGTGGCCTCTACGGGTGCGCTGTGAGCCTAGCTACCCCTCCTACCCTCCCTCTCTCGTTCCCGAGCCGTGTAGCGACCTCCCGGAGCTCAACCGCACCCACCACCGTGGAGCTCGTCGCCGACGTGCTCCCGGTCATCTTCCGGCCACTCCACGGTGTCCATCATGCTCACCGCGTCACGTAGCACCTAACTAGCTACTCCCCGCACCTCACCGACCCCTCTTGCGTCAAGTTCGACTTCGGCCGAACTCCGGTGGCCGCCAAAGTCGTCGCCGGCGCCAACTCCGGCCACCCTGACCCCAACGGACTCCACCAAGAGCTGCGGTTCGTCCTCAGCTCCTCTCCGGTGGCCTCCGCGGCTCGTTTGGTTGCCGGAACGGCAAAAACCACTTCCGCCGGCGCGTCGGGCTCGCCGGCGGCTAAACGCCGGTGCAGCCGACCCGGGTTTGACCACGGGTGGGCCCTGGTTGACTCCCCTGAGTCAATGACAGGTGGGGCCCAGCCCTGTTAACTAATTAGGATTAGTTTAAATTAATTTTAGTTTAATTAATCACACTGACACGCGGGACCCACTGTCAGGTTTGACCCGGACCATGTCCCGTTGACCTGCTGATGTCACACTGATGTCAGGCTGACGCAGTAATTGATTTTCTGGATTTAATCTAATATAGGAAATTCCAGAATATAGTTTAAATTTCAAAAATTCATAACTTTTAATCTGTAACTCCAAATCAGACAAATTATATATGAAAAATGATCAGAAAAATCCAATCTATCCATCTGTACTATTTTCATGCATGATTAAACAAGTTAACTTGATGTTTAATGCAGAACAAGGTAAAACACTTTAAAGGGCCATGTATGAGTTTGAAATTTGAATCTTTGGTTCAAATTGGTTCAAACCCTTCTGGTCTTAGTTGCATTAGCCCAACACACTCATATTGCCATGTTTCATGCATGCATCATATTGTTGCACATTGTTTGGTGATGGTTGTGTATCGGTGTTCTTTGCGGCAGGTTCTGCCTCCGAGGAGTACCGTGATTACCCTAACGAAGAACCGTATCAGTGCATCGAACCATCAGGCAAGCAACCAACCATTTGATCATATCGATACAATCCCATGTTCTCGCTCCTGCTCTCTTTTACTGCATTAAGACAACGCGTTCAAACTGCTGTGTGTTACGGTAGTTGAACCCACTTCCTCTGCATGACCTGTCATTGCCACAGTAACTAGATGAAACCCACTAGCATGTGTAGGAGTTGTTTGAGCCATATGTATGTGTTGTTCCTACCTTGCTATGCCTGCTATGCTTAGAGTCGTGTCAGGTCTGGTTCATCTGGGTGATGGGCTAGAGTGAAATGATTATGTCGATAATGAGATTGGTGTGGTGAACACGATTTGGTAAAGGTATCGATGAGAGGCCATGTAGGAGTACATGGTGGGTTGTTTCATTGAAGCCGACCTTAAGCACTGAGATCTGTATGTGTGATTTAAGATACAGCTACTACCATGCATTGGGCCCTGAAATATGACCCCGCTCGACTTCTTATCCACCCTAGTTCTCTGTCCAGGAGTTGCAAGTAGTTTCTGGTGTTTGTAGCCTACTGGAGGCCGTGGACAGCGCTGACCGTAGGGGTGGGCTGTGATGCGGTAGGTACGTGGCACGGTGTACCGAATACCCGTTAGGTATCTCGGGAACCCTGTTCACATCGTTTGGGGCTATGAGCGAAACCTCGGCCGAGTCTCCTCATGGATGGAACCCGAATAGGCAATAAACCTGGACTAGAGACTTAGGTGTTTAGGTAGGTCGTGGTCTACACCCACGTCGGCTTTCGCTTGAAGTCTGCCGAGCACATGTCGTGTGCAGACGCTAAGTGGTGGAAACATGTATGAAGAAGTACATCCCTGCAGGGTGAACATGATCTATTCGAATAGCCGCGTCCGCGGTAAAGGACTACTTGGTTGCCTATATAGTTCATAGACAAGTAAATGGAAACTACTAAAAGCCTCAAGATAAGTGTGAGTGCCGAGGATGGCGCTTCCGTAGGAAGACGGAGGTGGATCCTCGGTAGTGTATTGAAGTGGTGAGTAGTGGACTCGTGTGTGCAAAACCATTTCAAGTTGGAGTCTCATAGGATAGCCTAGCCAAGAGTCAAAGCTGGCTTGCTGCAACAACTCCACCAACCCTTCTTGATAATGTGCAAGTATGTAGGATCTGATGTAAGTCTTGCTGAGTACCTTTGTACTCATGTTGCTATAATTTACATTTTTACAGAAGACGCTGCAACCCCTTCTGATGGGTTGTTCGTCGACGTTGACATCAATGAGTAGGCTAAGGCCCAGGTGGTGATCCTGAGCTTGTGAAGGACCACGTAGTATAGCTAGGCTTCCCAAGCCTCTTTTTATTTTACTAGTTGTCTGTACTCAGGCAAGCTACTTCCGCTGCTGGTTTGTATGACTGTATGACTTGAATGCTGGGTCGTGTGACCCGTACCTATGTGTATGTTATGTATGGCTCTCTGAGCCTTAAATAAAGTACTTGTGTCGTAGAGTCATGTTGTGATGCCATGTTGTATTTGCACATATCGAGCATACTGTGTGTATGTTATTGAAATGCTTGGTATGTGTGGGATCTGACTATCTAGTTGTTTATCTTTAGTAGCCTCTCTTACCGGGAAATGTCTCCTAGTGTTACCGCTGAGCCATGGTAGCTTGCTACTGCTCTGGAACACTTAGGCTGGCCGGCATGTGTCCTTCTTCGTTTCGGTGTCTGTCCCTTCGGGGAAATGTCACTCATTGAGTACCGGAGTCATGTTAGCCCGCTACAGGCCGGTTTACCGGAGTCCTGCTAGCCCAGTGCTACAGCCCAGACCCACTTGCTGATGACCGACACGTTCGAAGCTGGGTCATGGATGCCTGTCCCTGTAAGTCTGTGCCACTTTGGGTTTACGACTAGTCATGTCAGCCCGGGCTCCTTATCATATGGATGCTAGCGACACTATCATATACGTGAGCCAAAAGGCGCAAACGGTCCCGGGCAAAGGTAAGGCGACACCCGTGGGGATACCGTGCGTGAGGCCGTAAATTGATATGAGGTGTTACAGGCTAGATCGATGTGACATCGAGTCGGGGTCCTGACAGCGTTGGTATCAGAGCCGGACTGCTTGTAGGTTCTCCAAGCCAAACTGGTCGATGTTGAGTCTAGAAATTCTTTAGTTATATGTAGGGGAATTGTTTGTGGGTTGGAACGTAAGGCTCTTTTTACTCCTTTATCTTATGACATTCTGATCTGAGTCAGTCTATTCTTCCACCGGGGGTTAAGGAATTAGGATCTATTCTCACTATCAGGATCACGTGTTACTAATCAGTAGTACCTTATAGGTTTGATGGATACAAGCCTAGTTCAGTTCTACTACCACATTATGTTGTTAGGATGGACTCAGAACTTTGATATGATGATGTTGAGTGTGTATGAAATCCTTTGTCAAATGTCTCAAAATCCTTCTTGAGCATTTATAGCTGTTATGCTGCCGAAATTTTGCTGGAAATTCTAATGCCTTTGCATTATGGTTGTGCTTTCAGATGGCCACTCGCGACCTCAATCAAGTGGTTCGCCTGACTCGATGCCTAGATGTACCCGGCCATACCGCCATGTTGGTCAGGGTAATGACTGAGGCTGGATACCGTTGGTATCCGGAGTACACGGTCGAAGAGCAATTTCGAGACTTTAATCAAAGCCAGTATCTCTGCACTGTCAGGATATTTCCATCTTATCCTGGATCCACTGAGCCCCCTCACTGCTCCTATGGACTCGGGGTTACTATTGAGATGGCTGTGCAGGACGCCGCCTACTCTATGATGACCATCATGCGAGTCAGGTCTGGCCTATTTCGGGACTCTGATTTCCGGTATATGCCAGGATCACTTCCGGGAGCACAAGGGTATCTCCAGGCTATCTATGCTGACCCCACTCAGGAGGATTCACGGACTCGCACCACTGCTGAGATGCTCGAGGATAAAGACCGTGAAAATCGGGCCTTGAGGCTAGAGCTCTTCAATACCCGTGCTGACCATTGGGCCACCTTGACTCGGTTTGCACCGGCGGTGCAAGCTGGATATTCGGATATGCGCGATCTCTATCCTGTGAGATCTGCTCTGCCAGACGTGATGGGTTGGCGTGATGTAGGAGGCATCACCCCACCTCGTGGTCCCTGCAGGCCACTGTCTGTTGGTCCAAGACCTCATCCTAGCCCCTATGGTCCACAAGCTCCGTGAGATCGTCTGTTCCCGGATGATCATGTTGAGCTTCCAGGCTATGGACGTGACTTCTACGAGGACTACTACGGATCGGTCTGAGTTAGTGGTAGTATCACTAGTTCGTACTAGCTGTGTCATCTGTCGTCCTGCGTGACTCGTGGGATATGACCTAGTTTGTACCGCCTTCCGAAGGTGTAGAAAAATAATGTATAGGAGCTTGGGATGCCTCCGATGAGATGTAATCCTCTTTTCACCGTAATAGTACCTTGTTTGGTCTTGTACTAAACCTTGTATGGTGTGTATGACGATGGAATAAAGAAGCAGTTTCTGTATCTACCATGTCATACGGATGATCATCTTGCATTCCGAGTTATTCCTTACATTCTGTATCCTGTGTCGGAATCTTATCATTCTGACTAAATCATTGTCTTGTTTACCTAGGATGGTCAACACGCGCAATAACCCTGCTCCTCAAGAGCAGGCCGAAGGCAGTGAAGTCAGGAATGCAAATCTGCCTCATCCTCCTTCCCTAGCCGAGGTTATGATGGAAGCCGAAAGAAACAAGCGGGAGACCAACCGTTTGTTGGAGCGTATTGAACAGAACACAGCACACCATCAGAGGACTAACGTGGTGTCACTCAGTGATTTCATCAAGTTACATCCACCCACGTTCCACCACTCCGTCGAGCCTCTCGACGCTGATGACTGGCTTCGCAGTATTTCTCACAAACTGCGCTCTGCGCTAGTAGCCGAGGCTGACAAGGTCACCTTTGCTGCATATCATCTTGAAGGCCCCGTCAGTCTCTGGTGGGAGAATTATGGAGCTATGCGCCCAGCGGGCCATGTCACTACTTGGGCTGAATTCAGCGAGGCTTTCCGTGAACATCACATTCCGGAGGGTCTCATGGACCGTAAACGTGAGGAATTTTGCAGTTTCACCCAAGGCCGACTCTGTGGATGCTTATAGCAGGGAGTTTGGTAACCTCGCACGATATGCAACTGAGGAAGTTTCTACTGATGCTAAGAAGCAAGCAAGGTTCCGTAAGGGACTTAGTCCTGAGCTTTGCCGCGACCTCCGTCTGCATGAATGCACATCTTTTCAGAAGCTTGTTAACAAGGTCATCAGTGCTAAGACTGGTCAGACTGATTATGATGCAACACGCAAGCATGGCCGTGACGTGGGTTCCTCATCCGGTGCTGGTCCCCAGAAGCGCCGCGTGTGGGTGCCCAACACTGCCCTGCCACCCAGGTTCACACCGAGGCCATCCTTCCAGGCGCCTCGCCCCGTTCAACAGTCTGTACCAGCCAAGCCCTATGGTGGTCCAACCAACAATGCTCCTCCACGTACCAGTTCTGTGACTTGCTTTAAGTGTGGGGAATCTGGCCACTATATGCGCGAGTGTCCCCAGACCAACCCCAACCAATCTGCTAAAGCTGTTGGCCGTGGCAAGCCGACAGGAAAAGTGTTCCACGCCAAGCCGGCCACCGCTACACGTGGCCATGTCAACTGTATCTCTGCCAAAGAAGCTCAAGAGGATCCCAACGTCGTTCTCGGTACGCTCCTTGTTAATTGCCACCCGGCATCTGTTCTTTTCGATACAGGAGCATCTCATTCATTTATATCCGAGAGCTATGCTCGTCTGCATAACACCACATTCTGTGAGATGCCCGCCTCTATGGTAATTCAAACTCCGGGATCCAAATGGCAAACTTCTAGAGTAAGCCATGGAAACGAAATCCAAGTCGACAGACTTGTCTTTCTCGCATATTTGATAGCCCTTAAATCTTCGGATATTAATATCATCTTGGGTATGGACTGGATGTCAGCTCATCATGCCCAAATTGATTGCTTCTCTAGGACTGTTCAACTCACCCATCCCTCGGGGAAGATAGTCAATGTCTTGACCCGAATAGCCAAGCGACAGTTATATTCTCTTAACGCCAGCCCTTTGCCAGACCTTGAGGACGTTCCGGTAGTCCGTGACTTTCCGGATGTCTTCCCAGAGGAATTGCCAGGTGTTCCACCTGACAGGGATGTTGAGTTCGTAATAGACCTTATTCCAGGAACCGTCCCGATTGCTAGAAGACCTTATAAGATGGCACCACTAGAACTAGCTGAGCTTAAGAAACAACTCGATGAGTCCTTGAAAAAGGGTTTCATCCGACCTAGTTCATCTCCGTGGGCTTGCCCCGTCCTCTTCGTCAAGAAGAAGGATGGTACGGACCGGATGGTTGTAGATTATTGACCTGTCAATTTGGTCACAATCAAGAGCAAATATCCGCTCCCCAGGATCAACGACCTGTATGATCAGCTCGCTGGATCCTCAATCTTCTCCAAAATGGATTTGAGGTTGGGCTACCATCAAATAAAAATTAGGAACGGGGACATTCCTAAAACGGCCTTTGTCACTCGTTATGGTCAATACGAGTACACCGTCATGTCCTTCGGTTTAACCAACGCTCCAGCCACTTTTTCTCAGTTAATGAACTCAATCTTCATGGAGTATTTGGATAAATTCGTCGTGGTTTACCTCGATGATATACTCATCTACTCCAAGAGCGAGGAAGAACATGCCGAACATCTAAGGCTAGTGTTGAAGAAACTTCGAGAGCATCGCCTTTATGCCAAATTTTCTAAATGTGAATTCTGGTTGTCAGAAGTGACCTATCTGGGTCATGTAATTTCTGGTAAAGGTATTACTGTTAATCCTGAGCGAGTTCAAGCCGTCCTTAATTGGACTCCACCTGAATCGGTCAAGCAAGTTCGGAGTTTTCTGGGCTTAGCGAGCTATTGCCGTCGCTTTGTTGAGAACTTCTCCAAAGTTGCTAAACCTCTAACCGAACTCCTCAAGAAAGATAAAAAGTTCGAATGGACTCCACAATGTGAGCACAGCTTTCAGGAACTGAAAAGACGCCTGACTTCTGCTCCCATACTGGTACCGCCAGACTTCTCTAAGGACTTTGTTATCTACTGCGACGCCTCGCGACAAGGACTAGGTTGCATTCTCATGCAAGATCGACACGTAATTGCTTACGCTTCACGGCAATTGCACCCACATGAGGAGCATTATCCTACTCATGATCTAGAGCTTGCAGCCGTAGTCTATGCACTTAAGACCTGGCGACATTACCTTCTCGGTAATCGTTGCGAAATATTCACTGATCACCAAAGTCTGAAGTATATCTTCACCCAACCGGATTTGAATCTCAAGCAAAGACGTTGGGTTGAGTTGATCACAGATTTCGACATAGGAATAACTTACACCCCAGGGAAAGCCAACGTCATGGCTGATGCACTAAGTCGTAAATCTTATTGTAACAACCTGATGTTACAACAAAGTCAACCGCTTCTCCATGAGGAATTTCGGAAGCTTAACCTTCACATTGTTCCTCAAGGATTTCTTTCCACCTTGGTGGCGAAACCTACTCTTACGGATCAAATCATCGCTGCCAAAAAGCGAGATAAGGGAATATCTAAAATCAAGGAGAACATTGCTAGCGGAGGTGCTAGTTGTTTTTCCACAAATGATCATGGTGTTGTGTACTTTGAGAACCGTTTAGTGGTTCCCAAAAACCAGCATCTACGGCAGTTGATCCTTAAGGAGGCTCATGAATCTCCTCTGACCATTCATCCCGGTAGTACCAAGATGTATCAGGACCTACGCCAGAGGTTCTGGTGGACTAGGATGAAGAGAGAAATTGCTCAGTATATTGCTAATTGCGACGTCTGCCGTCGTGTAAAAGCAGAGCATCAACGGCCTGCTGGCACCCTTCAACCCTTAGCTATTTCTGAATGGAAATGGGATAAAATTGGTATGGATTTCATTACCGGATTTCCCAGGACCAAGAGAGGAAATAATGCTATCTTTGTCGTTGTCGATCGTCTTTCCAAAGTGGCCCATTTCTTACCTGTTCGTGAGAGTATAACTGCTAGTCAATTGGCAGATTTATACATCTCCCGAATAGTGTCTCTCCATGGTGTTCCTCTGGAAATTAACTCGGATCGAGGAAGTCTTTTCACCTCTCGATTTTGGGAAAGTTTCCAGAATGCTATGGGAACCCGCCTTTCTTTTAGCACCGCTTTTCACCCTCAATCTAGTGGTCAAGTAGAACGCGTCAACCAGATCCTAGAAGACATGCTTCGAGCCTCTGTTATCTCATTCGGAATGGATTGGGAGAAGTGCCTTCCATTTGCCGAATTCGCTTACAACAACAGCTATCAATCTAGCTTGGGTAAAGCCCCTTTTGAAGTTCTCTATGGACGACAGTGTCGAACACCCCTTAACTGGTCAGAAACCGGGGAAAGACAATTCTATGGCCCGGATATGATTCAGCAAGCAGAAGAGCAAGTTCGCATCGTTCGTGAAAAGTTGAAAACAGCCCAATCTCGTCAAAAGAGTCAGTACGACCGAAAACATAAGGCTATGACTTTCGAGGTTGACGAGAAGGCTTACCTTCGGGTTACTCCTCTGAAGGGAACCCATCGTTTCGGTATCAAAGGCAAATTGGCTCCCCGTTACATTGGACCTTTTCGTATTCTCGCTAAACGAGGGGAAGTTGCCTACCAGTTGGAACTACCTCCGCATCTCTCCAGAGTCCACGATGTCTTCCACGTTTCTCAACTCAGGCGTTGCTTCTCGGATCCTATCCGTGGAGTGGACCACGAAACGCTTGATCTCCAAGATAATCTCACGTATCGAGAGTATCCCATTCGTATCCTCGATCAGGCCGAGCGTACCACTTGACGTCATAATATCAAGTTTCTCATAGTTCAATGGTCGCACCATTCTGAGGATGAAGCAACTTGGGAAAGGGAGGATCGTCTTCGACTCGAGTACCCCGCCTTCTTCCCGGAGGAACCCAAATCTCGGGACGAGATTCTTTTGAGTGGGGGTGAGTTGTCACACCCTAGTTAGTTCATGCATTAGAGTGTTGCATCATGTTTATTCTTTCATCAGAAACCTGAAATGGGGATGACAGAACCCCCAGCCCTTCTGAAACCAACTAGGGTTTACTAAAAACTTTTTCAATGAACCTGAAATACCCTTCTAAAATGCCCATCATTTTTTTCTTGGTTCAGAACCTCTCCCAGAAGTGATGCACATTTTCCTAGGCCATCTCAGGGTTTTTGAATTAAATCATAAATATTTGAATTTGGGCATTTAAAATTATATAAAATAATTAAATGCTCAAATATCTCCAAACTAAAATGTTTCATGTTGGAAATAATCCAACTATGGACCAGGAGTACTTTGGTGATTTTAGGAGTTGCCTAGGTATTTTTACTAATTCAACAAAGTTGCAGAAGTATTAAAAAAACAGAAAACAGAAAAAAATAGAAAAACTTACCTGGCGCCAGCACCCGGCCCACCTGCCGGCCCAGCCCAGCGCCGCTCCAGCGAGCTGCTTGCCGGCCAGGCAGGCAGGCAGGTGCCCGACGGCGACCGCAGCGCGCGCCACGCACCTGCTCGCCGCCT
>NC_057801.1:291805302-291815310 GCF_018294505.1 Triticum aestivum
CGTGCGTCCTCTCGTCGTGTCCAGGAGCTCCGCCGCTGTCCACTTCATCGAGCAAGCCGAGCCCCGAGCGCTCGCAACGCCCGAGTCCACCGCAACGACCTCGCCCGAACCGCCGTCGCCGGAGATCCCCTTCAACACCGTCGCCGCCTCAGCTCGTCCCCGACCCCGCCGGTGGCCTCTACGGGTGCGCTGTGAGCCTAGCTACCCCTCCTACCCTCCCTCTCTCGTTCCCGAGCCGTGTAGCGACCTCCCGGAGCTCAACCGCACCCACCACCGTGGAGCTCGTCGCCGACGTGCTCCCGATCATCTTCCGGCCACACCACGGTGTCCATCATGCTCACCGCGTCACGTAGCACCTAACTAGCTACTCCCCGCACCTCACCGACCCCTCTTGCGTCAAGTTCGACTTCGGCGGAACTCCGATGGCCGCGAAAGTCGTCGCCGGCGCCAACTCCGGCCACCCCGACCCCAACGGACTCCACCAAGAGCTGCGGTTCGTCCTCAGCTCCTCTCCGGTGGCCTCCGCGGCTCGTTTGGTTGCCGGAATGGCAAAAACCACTTCCGCCGCCGCGTCGGGCTCGCCGGCGGCTAAACGCCGGTGCAGCCGACCCGGGTTTGACCACGGGTGGGCCCTGGTTGACTCCCCTGAGTCAATGACAGGTGGGGCCCAGCCCTGTTAACTAATTAGGATTAGTTTAAATTAATTTTAGTTTAATTAATCACACTGACACGCGGGACCCACTGTCAGGTTTGACCCGGACCGTGTCCCGTCGACCTGCTGATGTCACACTGACGTCAGGCTGACGCAGTAATTGATTTTCTGGATTTAATCTAATATAGGAAATTCCAGAATATAGTTTAAATTTCAAAAATTCATAACTTTTAATCTGTAACTCCAAATCAGACAAATTATATATGAAAAATGATCAGAAAAATCCAATCTATCCATCTGTACTATTTTCATGCATGATTAAACAAGTTAACTTGATGTTTAATGCAGAACAAGGTAAAACACTTTAAAGGGCCATGTATGAGTTTGAAATTTGAATCTTTGGTTCAAATTGGTTCAAACCCTTCTGGTCTTAGTTGCATTAGCCCAACACACTCATATTGCCATGTTTCATGCATGCATCATATTGTTGCACATTGTTTGGTGATGGTTGTGTATCGGTGTTCTTTGCGGCAGGTTCTGCCTCCGAGGAGTATCGTGATTACCCTAACGAAGAACCGTATCGGTGCACCGAACCATCAGGCAAGCAACCAACCATTTGATCATATCGATACAATCCCATGTTCTCGCTCCTGCTCTCTTTTACTACATTAAGACAACGCGTTCAAACTGCTGTGTGTTACGGTAGTTGAACCCACTTCCTCTGCATGACCTGTCATTGCCACAGTAACTAGATGAAACCCACTAGCATGTGTAGGAGTTGTTTGAGCCATATGTATGTGTTGTTCCTACCTTGCTATGCCTGCTATGCTTAGAGTCGTGTCAGGTCTGGTTCATCTGGGTGATGGGCTAGAGTGAAATGATTATGTCGGTAATGAGAGTGGTGTGGTGAACACGATTTGGTAAAGGTATCGATGAGAGGCCATGTAGGAGTACATGGTGGGTTGTTTCATTGAAGCCGACCTTAAGCACTGAGATCTGTATGTGTGATTTAAGATACAGCTACTACCATGCATTGGGCCCTGAAATATGACCCCGCTCGACTTCTTATCCACCCTAGTTCTCTGTCCAGGAGTTGCAAGTAGTTTCTGGTGTTTGTAGCCTACTGGAGGCCGTGGACAGCGCTGACCGTAGGGGTGGGCTGTGATGCGGTAGGTACGTGGCACGGTGTACCGAATACCCGTTAGGTATCTCGGGAACCCTGTTCACATCGTTTGGGGCTGTGAGCGAAACCTCGGCCGGGTCTCCTCATGGATGGAACCTGAATAGGCGATAAACCTGGACTAGAGACTTAGGTGTTTAGGTAGGTCGTGGTCTACACCGACGTCGGCTTTCGCTTGAAGTCTGCCGAGCACATGTCGTGTGCAGACGCTAAGTGGTGGAAACATGTATGAAGAAGTACACCCCTGCAAGGTTAACATGATCTATTCGAATAGCCGCGTTCGCGGTAAAGGACTACTTGGTTGCCTATACAGTTCATAGACAAGTAAATGGAAACTACTAAAAGCCTCAAGATAAGTGTGAGTGCCGAGGATGGCTCTTCCGTAGGAAGACGGAGGTGGATCCTCGGTAGTGTATTGAAGTGGTGAGTAGTGGACTCGTGTGCGCAAAACCATTTCAAGTTGGAGTCTCGTAGGATAGCCTAGCCAAGAGTCAAAGCTGGCTTGCTGCAACAACTCCACCAACCCTTCTTGATAATGTGCATGTATGTAGGATCTGATGTAAGTCTTGCTGAGTACCTTTGTACTCATGTTGCTATAATTTACATTTTTACAGAAGACGCTGCAACCCCTTCTGATGGTTTCTTCGTAGACGTTGACATCAATGAGTAGGCTAAGGCCCAGGTGGTGATCTTGAGCTTGTGAAGGACCACGTAGTATAGCTAGGCTTCCCAAGCCTCTTTTTATTTTACTAGTTGTCTGTACTCAGACAAGCTACTTCCGCTGCTGGTTTGTATGACTGTATGACTTGAATGCTGGGTCGTGTGACCCGTACCTATGTGTATGTTATGTATGGCTCTCTGAGCCTTAAATAAAGTACTTGTGTCGTAGAGTCATGTTGTGATGCCATGTTGTATTTGCACATATCGAGCATACTGTGTGTATGTTATTGAAATGCTTGGTATGTGTGGGATCTGACTATCTAGTTGTTTATCTTTAGTAGCCTCTCTTACCGGGAAATGTCTCCTAGTGTTACCGCTGAGCCATGGTAGCTTGCTACTGCTCTGGAACACTTAGGCTGGCCGGCATGTGTCCTTCTTCGTTCCGGTGTCTGTCCCTTCGGGGAAATGTCACTCATTGAGTATCGGAGTCCTGTTAGCCCGCTACAGCCCGGTTTACCGGAGTCCTGCTAGCCTAGTGCTACAGCCCGGACCCACTTGCTGATGACCGAGACGTTTGAAGCGGGGTCATGGGTGCCTGTCCCTGTAAGTCTGTTCCACTTTGGGTTTACGACTAGTCATGTCAGCCCGGGCTCCTTATCATATGGATGCTAGCGACACTATCATATACGTGAGCCAAAAGGCGCAAACGGTCCCGGGCAAAGGTAAGACGACACCCGTGGGGATACCGTGCGTGAGGCCGCAAAGTGATATGAGGTGTTACAGGCTAGATCGATGTGACATCGAGTCAGGGTCCTGACAGCGTTGGTATCAGAGCCGGACTGCCTGTAGGTTCTCCAAGCCAAACTGGTCGATGTTGAGTCTAGAAATTCTTTAGTTATATGTAGGGGAATTGTTTGTGGGTTGGAACGTAAGGCTCTTTTTACTCCTTTATATTATGACATTCTGATCTGAGTCAGTCTATTCTTCCACCGGGGGTTAAGGAATTAGGATCTATTCTCACTATCAGGATCACGTGTTACTAATCAGTAGTACCTTATAGGTTTGATGGATACAAGCCTAGTTCAGTTCTACTACTACATTATGTTGTTAGGATGGACTCAGAACTTTGATATGATGATGTTGAGTGTGTATGAAATCCTTTGTCAAATGTCTCAAAATCCTTCTTGAGCATTTACAGCTGTTATGCTGCCGAAATTTTGCTGGAAATTCTAATGCCTTTGCATTATGGTTGTGCTTTCAGATGGCCACTCGCGACCTCAATCAAGTGGTTCGCCTGACTCGATGCCTAGATGTACCCGGCCATACCGCCATGTTGGTCAGCGTAATGACTGAGGCTGGATACCGTTGGTATCCGGAGTACACGGTCGAAGAGCAATTTCGAGACTTTAATCAAAGCCAGTATCTCTGCACTGTCAGGATATTTCCATCTTATCCTGGATCCACCGAGCCCCTTCACTGCTCCTATGGACTTGGGGTTACTATTGAGATGGCTGTGCAGGACGCCGCCTACTCTATGATGACCATCATGCGAGTCAGGTCTGGCCTATTTCGGGACTCTGATTTCCGGTATATGCTAGGATCACTTCCGGGAGCACAAGGGTATCTCCAGGCTATCTATGCTGACCCCACTCAGGAGGATTCACGGACTCGCACCACTGCTGAGATGCTCGAGGATAAGGACCGTGAAAATCGGGCCTTGAGGCTAGAGCTCTTCAATACCCGTGCTGACCATTGGGCCATGTTGACTCGGTTCGCACCGGCGGTGCAAGCTGGATATTCGGATATGCGCGATCTCTATCCTGTGAGATCTGCTCTGCCAGACGTGATGGGTTGGCGTGATGTAGGAGGCATCACCCCACCTCGTGGTCCCCGCAGGCCACCGTCTGTTGGTCCAAGACCTCATCCTAGCCCCTATGGTCCACAAGCTCCGTGAGATCGTCTGTTCCTGGATGATCATGTTGAGCTTCCAGGCTATGGAGGTGACTTCTACGAGGACTACTACGGATCGGTCTGAGTTAGTGGTAGTATCACTAGTTCGTACTAGCTGTGTCGTCTGTCGTCCTGCGTGACTCGTGGGATATGACCTAGTTTGTACCGCCTTCCGAAGGTGTAGAAAAATAATGTATAGTAGCTTGGGATGCCTCCGATGAGATGTAATCCTCTTTTCACCGTAATAGTACCTTGTTTGGTCTTGTACTAAACCTTGTATGGTGTGTATGACGATGGAATAAAGAAGCAGTTTCTGTATCTACCATGTCATACGGATGATCATCTTGCATTCCGAGTTATTCCTTACATTCTGTATCCTGTGTCGGAATCTTATCATTCTGACTAAATCATTGTCTTGTTTACCTAGGATGGTCAACACGCGCAATAACCCTGCTCCTCAAGAGCAGGCCGAAGGCAGTGAAGTCAGGAATGCAAATCTGCCTCATCCTCCTTCCCTAGCCGAGGTTATGATGGAAGCCGAAAGAAACAAGCGGGAGACCAACCGTTTGTTGGAGCGTATTGAACAGAACACAGCACACCATCAGAGGACTAACGTGGTGTCACTCAGTGATTTCATCAAGTTACATCCACCCACGTTCCACCACTCCGTCGAGCCTCTCGACGCTGATGACTGGCTTCGCAGTATTTCTCACAAACTGCGCTCCGCGCTAGTAGCCGAGGCTGACAAGGTCACCTTTGCTGCATATCATCTTGAAGGCCCCGCCAGTCTCTGGTGGGAGAATTATGGAGCTATGCGCCCAGCGGGCCATGTCACTACTTGGGCTGAATTCAGCGAGGCTTTTCGTGAACATCACATTCCGGATGGTCTCATGGACCGTAAACGTGAGGAATTTTGCAGTTTCACCCAAGCCCTACTCTCTGTGGATGCTTATAGCAGGGAGTTTGGTAACCTCGCACGATATGCAACTGAGGAAGTTTCTACTGATGCTAAGAAGCAAGCAAGGTTCCGTAAGGGACTTAGTCCTGAGCTTCGCCGCGACCTCCGTCTGCATGAGTGCACATCTTTTCAGAAGCTTGTTAACAAGGCCATCAGTGCTGAGACTGGTCAGACTGATTATGACGCAACACGCAAGCATGGCCGTGACGTGGGTTCCTCATCCGGTGCTGGTCCCCAGAAGCGCCGCGTGTGGGTGCCCAACACTGCCCTGCCACCCAGGTTCACACCGAGGCCATCCTTCCAGGCGCCTCGCCCCGTTCAACAGTCTGTACCAGCCAAGCCCTATGGTGGTCCAACCAACAATGCTCCTCCACGTACCAGTTCTGTGACTTGCTTTAAGTGTGGGGAATCTGGCCACTATATGCGCGAATGTCCCCAGACCAACCCCAACCAATCTGCTAAAGCTGTTGGCCGTGGCAAGCCGACAGGAAAAGTGTTCCACGCCAAGCCGGCCACCGCTACACGTGGCCATGTCAACTGTATCTCTGCCGAAGAAGCTCAAGAGGATCCCAACGTCGTTCTCGGTACGCTCCTTGTTAATTGCCACCCGGCATCTGTTCTTTTCGATACAGGAGCATCTCATTCATTTATATCCGAGAGCTATGCTCGTCTGCATAACACCACATTCTGTGAGATGCCCACCTCTATGGTAATTCAAACTCCGGGATCCAAATGGCAAACTTCTAGAGTAAGCCATGGAAACGAAATCCAAGTCGACAGACTTGTTTTTCTCGCATCTTTGATAGCCCTTAAATCTTCGGATATTAATATCATCTTGGGTATGGACTGGATGTCAGCTCATCATGCCCAAATTGATTGCTTCTCTAGGACTGTTCAACTCACCCATCCCTCGGGGAAGATAGTCAATGTCTTGACCCGAATAGCCAAGCGACAGTTATATTCTCTTAACGCCAGCCCTTTGCCAGACCTTGAGGACGTTCCGGTAGTCCGTGACTTTCCGGATGTCTTCCCAGAGGAATTGCCAGGTGTTCCACCTGACAGGGATGTTGAGTTCGTAATAGACCTTATTCCAGGAACCGTCCCGATTGCTAGAAGACCTTATAAGATGGCACCACTAGAACTAGCTGAGCTTAAGAAACAACTCGATGAGTCCTTGAAAAAGGGTTTCATCCGACCTAGTTCATCTCCGTGGGCTTGCCCCGTCCTCTTCGTCAAGAAGAAGGATGGTACGGACCGGATGGTTGTAGATTATCGACCTGTCAATTTGGTCACAATCAAGAACAAATATCCGCTCCCCAGGATCAATGACCTGTATGATCAGCTCGCTGGATCCTCAATCTTCTCCAAAATGGATTTGAGGTTGGGCTACCATCAAATAAAAATCAGGAACGGGGACATTCCTAAAACGGCCTTTGTCACTCGTTATGATCAATACGAGTACACCGTCATGTCCTTCGGTTTGACCAACGCTCCAGCCACTTTTTCTCAGTTAATGAACTCAATCTTCATGGAGTATTTGGATAAATTCGTCGTGGTTTACCTCGATGATATACTCATCTACTCCAAGAGCGAGGAAGAACATGCCGAACATCTAAGGCTAGTGTTGAAGAAACTTCGAGAGCATCGCCTTTATGCCAAATTTTCTAAATGTGAATTCTGGTTGTCAGAAGTGACCTATCTGGGTCATGTAATTTCTGGTAAAGGTATTGCTGTTAATCCTGAGCGAGTTCGAGCCGTCCTTAATTGGACTCCACCTGAATCGGTCAAGCAAGTTCGGAGTTTTCTGGGCTTAGCGAGCTATTGCCGTCGCTTTGTCGAGAACTTCTCCAAAGTTGCTAAACCTCTAACCGAACTTCTCAAGAAAGATAAAAAGTTCGAATGGACTCCACAATGTGAGCACAGCTTTCAGGAACTGAAAAGACGCCTGACTTCTGCTCCCGTACTAGTACCGCCAGACTTCTCTAAGGACTTTGTTATCTACTGCGACGCCTCGCGACAAGGACTAGGTTGCATTCTCATGCAAGATCGACACGTAATTGCTTACGCTTCACGGCAATTGCACCCACATGAGGAGAATTATCCTACTCATGATCTAGAGCTTGCAGCCGTAGTCTATGCACTTAAGACCTGGCGACATTACCTCCTCGGTAATCGTTGCGAAATATTCACTGATCACCAAAGTCTGAAGTATATCTTCACCCAACCGGATTTGAATCTCAGGCAAAGACATTGGGTTGAGTTGATCACAGATTTCGACTTAGAAATAACTTACACCCCAGGGAAAGCCAACGTCATGGCTGATGCGCTAAGTCGTAAATCTTATTGTAACAACCTGATGTTACAACAAAATCAACCGCTTCTCCATGAGGAATTTCGGAAGCTTAACCTTCACATTGTTCCTCAAGGATTTCTTTCCACCTTGGTGGCGAAACCTACTCTTACGGATCAAATCATCGCTGCCCAAAAGCGAGATAAGGGAATATCTAAAATCAAGGAGAACATTGCTAGCGGAGGTGCTAGTTGTTTTTCCACAAATGATCATGGTGTTGTGTACTTTGAGAACCGTTTAGTGGTTCCCAAAAACCAGCATCTACGGCAGTTGATCCTTAAGGAGGCTCATGAATCTCCTCTCACCATTCATCCCGGTAGTACCAAGATGTATCAGGACCTACGCCAGAGGTTCTGGTGGACTAGGATGAAGAGAGAAATTGCTCAGTATATTGCTAATTGCGACGTCTGCCGTCGTGTAAAAGCAGAGCATCAACGGCCTGCTGGCACCCTTCAACCCTTAGCTATTCCTGAATGGAAATGGGATAAAATTGGTATGGATTTCATTACCGGATTTCCCAGGACCAAGAGAGGAAATAATGCTATCTTTGTCGTTGTCGATCGTCTTTCCAAAGTGGCCCATTTCTTACCTGTTCGTGAGAGTATAACTGCTAGTCAATTGGCAGATTTATACATCTCCCGAATAGTGTCTCTCCATGGTGTTCCTCTGGAAATTAACTCGGATCGAGGAAGTCTTTTCACCTCTCGATTTTGGGAAAGTTTCCAGAATGCTATGGGAACCCGCCTTTCTTTTAGCACCGCTTTTCACCCTCAATCTAGTGGTCAAGTAGAACGCGTCAACCAGATCCTAGAAGACATGCTTCGAGCCTCTGTTATCTCATTCGGAATGGATTGGGAGAAGTGCCTTCCATTTGCCGAATTCGCTTACAACAACAGCTATCAATCTAGCTTGGGTAAAGCCCCTTTTGAAGTTCTCTATGGACGACAGTGTCGAACACCCCTTAACTGGTCAGAAACCGGGGAAAGACAATTCTTTGGCCCGGATATGATTCAGGAAGGAGAAGAGCAAGTTCGCATCGTTCGTGAAAAGTTGAAAACAGCCCAATCTCGTCAAAAGAGTCAGTATGACCGAAAACATAAGGCTATGACTTTCGAGGATGACGAGAAGGCTTACCTTCGGGTTACTCCTCTGAAGGGAACCCATCATTTCGGTATCAAAGGCAAATTGGCTCCCCGTTACATTGGACCTTTTCGTATTCTCGCTAAACGAGGGGAAGTTGCCTACCAGTTGGAACTACCTCCGCATCTCTCCAGAGTCCACGATGTCTTCCACGTTTCTCAACTCAGGCGTTGCTTCTCGGATCCTATCCGTGGAGTGGACCACGAAACGCTTGATCTCCAAGATAATCTCACGTATCGAGAGTATCCCATTCGTATCCTCGATCAGGCTGAGCGTACCACTTGACGTCATAATATCAAGTTTCTCATAGTTCAATGGTCGCACCATTCTGAGGATGAAGCAACTTGGGAAAGGGAGGATCGTCTTCGACTCGAGTACCCCGCCTTCTTCCCGGAGGAACCCAAATCTCGGGACGAGATTCTTTTGAGTGGGGGTGAGTTGTCACACCCTAGTTAGTTCATGCATTAGAGTGTTGCATCATGTTTATTCTTTCATCAGAAACCTGAAATGGGGATGACAGAACCCCCAGCCCTTCTGAAACCAACTAGGGTTTACTAAAAACTTTTTCAATGAACCTGAAATGCCCTTCTAAAATGCCCATCATTTTTGTCTTGGTTCAGAACCTCTGCCAGAAGTGATGCACATTTTCCTAGGCCATCTCAGGGTTTTTGAATTAAATCATAAATATTTGAATTTGGGCATTTAAAATTATATAAAATAATTAAATGCTCAAATATCTCCAAACTAAAATATTTCATGTTGGAAATAATCCAACTATGGACTAGGAGTAGTTTGGTGATTTTAGGAGTTGCCTAGGTATTTTTATTAATTCAACAAAGTTGCAGAAGTATTAAAAAAACAGAAAACAGAAAAAATAGAAAAACTTACCTGGCGCCAGCACCCGGCCCACCTGCCGGCCTAGCCCAGCGCCGCTCCAGCGAGCTGCTTGCCGGCCAGGCAGGCAGGCAGGTGCCCGACGGCGACCGCAGCGCGCGCCACGCACCTGCTCGCCGCCTCGCCGCTCCCCTCGCCCGGTGACGTCGTGGATCGCTCCCCCTCTCTTCCCCGAACCCCCCAGACACCCCCTCTCCTCTCCAGCTCCTCCCCCTCGCGCCCCC